>NW_027514361.1:300000-505000 GCF_048772815.1 Callospermophilus lateralis
CCCAAGTTCAGAGTGTTCTATCAACAAGAAAGTGACATAGGTCACTTCATCTAGAACTGAATGAGGTCACTGCCTTGGCAACCACTTTGTCTTAACAGTTGCTTCCAAGGGTCCCTGAGATGGATCCTGCCCCTACTTCCTATGACAGTTTCACAAGCTAGAATGGAATATCAACCACAGGCACCCGGGAACAGCTCTCCACACAAGCCTGGTTTGGTCTATCTTCTCTACATTAAGAAGAGAGAGACTGCTTCAGACACATCCCTTCATCCTGACCTGTTTTTTTTTTTTTGTCATGAAAGATGACTTTCGCACTCTCAGGTCCTTCATAGCTGCCTACATCTTCTTTAGGGATCATTTCTGCATGGACCTTTGAGGTTCTCTGCAGGTTGAAGATCTCCTACATTCCTGTATTGTAAGACCAACTCTGTCCCTGCTATTCTGTAAAGTTAGATTGAGGGAACAGTGTATGGTTACGGTTAATAACATGTTTGATTTGGGTTAGGATCATTCTGCTGGATGAATAATGGTATTGGGAACCTGCGATATATATAAGATTATATAGGTGAAATATATGAATGAAAACAGAAATCTCGGTAACATTTGAAGCCCAGAAGGGCATTAGGTCCTTGATTGGGATACTTAGCATTTAATTATGTTCTGCACAGATGTCTCAGATAAATCTATACACAATGGCATAGGACCTGATACCTTGGATGATTGAATGTTGAGGAGAACAACCATTCAAAGAGGGAGAGTCGGTAGGATTAGGAAGATAGTTGGTAGGATTAGAAAAAAGTGTGAGTATAGCATTTGGACAAATAGTTCTTTAGCAATAGGTTTTCAGGTAGACAGAAAATGTAAATGTCAGCACATGTGAAGAGTCAGTCACAGTGATGAAATGGGGAAAATATGTAGGAAAGCAGATATCAATAGCGACATTAGGAAATCAGGCAAAGTATAAAGTGAGTGATAGCAATAGACACTTTCAACAGGCTTGAGATTGAATATATAATCTTAGGAAGTAACAAATATGTAGTCACCAATAGGATTGACATTTGAGAGCATTAGGCAACCTGGACATGGGTGATTTTCATAACCCATACTCACATTCCATTTAGGCTTTGGTACAATCGTAAGTGTGACTTTGCATTTTGTGGCCAGAATATTACTGTGATAAAACGTATATGTAGATCAGGTGACATGAGTCTTTCTTGCACCATTTCTTGGAGCAATATTTTGAAGGGGTATAAATTAGTATTGGAGGTACATATAGGTGTACCATGTATGTATGAATATAGAGATAATGCATGAATAGACCATACTGCGAATAAATAATATAACTTGTTCCAACTTTAAATAATGGATTGAATTGATATCTGAAAATACACAGGAATCATATATTGATATATATACATTCATTCCAACCAGTAATACATCTAATGGTAATATTACGGTTGTGGTTTATCATAAAGAGTGTGTGAATTTTGCTTCAAAATTGATTATGGAAATCGAAAATAATGTGTTTGGAAAGAAGTCTCATGAAATGACCAGTCAAAAACAAGGAGGAATACATATGTTCTGAAGCAGGAAGTGATTGAATGTGTTACAAATTTCTTTAAATTTGTGAACTTGTGGATGAAATGTATATTCTATGATGTACAAAAACTGCAGAAATAGTAATGTACCAGTGTTTAATAAAAATGAACGTCAAAATACACATCATGTCCCATAGGAATCTACTTGCATTGATGTTAAAGTGGGTCAGCTACTGTAAAAATAAAAGGATTTGTTTGCACCATTCACTGAAGTAACTTTTTAGTACTAGAAAACAAATATGTATTTCAGGTGGATGAATATTTTTAAAATAATCTTATGAAAAGTTTAATATAAAACCACATACATGAACAAGAATGAATATTTAGGGAGTGTATAATAGGACACATATATTTTATATTTTGAAAAATCTAGAGAGTATATATATATATATATATATATATATATATATATATATACACACACACACACACAAACACAAAACACACACAGAGACATTGAAAAGTAGCTATATATATGCCAATTAAAATTCATTGTGAAATATATATCATCCACAGATCCAAAAATATTAATTTTACTGAACATGGATTTATGTATAATGTTCTTGAACTAAGAAGCTCACTCATAGTCTGAATTTTCAGTTCCAAAAGTATTAATGAGGAGTGATCTCTTCTCACACTTTGTATCTGCCAAGTTAGCCACCTCTCAAGAATATACGTGTGATACCAGGTAGGATTCTATATGTGCGTATAAAAATACATGTGCTGAATAGGCTACAGAAAAATGGAGACAGGAATTCACAGATGTGTTAACTTTAAAAACACATGCAGAACTATTTCAACAAAAAATTGACAAGATTTATAACTCCTACCCTATATCATACAAAAGGCAAGACCAACTATACACCATGCCTCTTCTGAAGTGCTAGTATTTCTATTCTGTTTCGGTTATTTTTCTCCATCATATTAGAATTAATAGTCAGAGTCTAGTAGGGTATGGGTTAGTGTCAAGGATTCAGTATTTCGAATGGAAAATTGAACAATGAAACCAATGTGTATGTAAATATGTGCTACACAAAATTATTCCCACTCTCAACCAGAACAATGCCTTGACAATCCCTTCACCCCAAGTAAGACACAATTAGAGGAGAAGAATTAGAAAATCTGTGAATAAATTTGTGGAATGCAATATGCTCAGGAGCTCACAACCTTGGAAGTGGTAGAGTAGTTTCCAAAAGTATGGGACAGGGTAAAAACTCCACAAACATGGAGGTCTGCTGGCCTAGAGACTTCTTGAGAAACTGCCTGTGAGGTTGGGCACTTGAAAAATATGTTGTTGTCAAGAGCTTTAGCTTCCTATCTAGGGAGACCATAAAAGCTTGGTCTGCATCTATGAGACCTGGAGGACATGGTTTCTTATTTCCCAATGTACATGAGGCAGCAGTGCTGAATTCTCTTTTTAGATAAACTGTGGCCACTGGGGGCTAAATGTGTGCCGGTGTGCACTGTGAAGGCATATGGTCATCTTCCGTTTTCGTGGTGTTTCTTCCTGCTGCACTGAGAGTTTGGTATTTGCTTCACAAAATACAAGGAGTTCAACTGGGTCACAATGCAAGAGAAAGTTCTGTCATGTATGGTGGGTCAGGTTTTGCAGGAGGATACAAGAACCAGGATCCTATCCCACATATCTTGCCCCCTTGACCATAGCAACCTGATTCTGAACAATGTCCTGAAACCTCTCCATATAACAACTTGCCTTTACATGGAAGGTTCTGCTGGCTGCACCATGTCAGTCACAAGCCATTTGGAAGCCAATGGAAGATCCACATGGCCCCACCACAGATGTTTATCACATACCTGCCCACCACTGCTCTAACCTACTACTCAACAAAGTCCAACTTACTGGCATCTCTGTTCTACACCATTTACATGAAACCCAGTCAATCAAGGCACTGTCTGGTATATTCATGATCAGCAACAGGACATCAAAAGGTTTTCCAGTGCCACCTGGTGATGGGAAATTCAAAAATTTCATGGTATTTATCTAGCCATTTTTTAAGGATGAAGTTGGAGGCACTGTGAGTTTCAATTTTTTCAGGAACCATTAAATGTTTTGGAAGCTCATTTCAATGAAATCTCTGGAGAACACTCACAGGTAAGGCTTCCCAAAGAGTGGCCAGAAGATCATATGATGCTATGCCCATTTAGGTCTACAATGTGAGGTCCATATGAGTTTTGAGTCTCAACTATGGGTGTCAAGTTTTTCAGAATAAAATTTGTGGTATCCTGGCTGAGAGGCTCAGTGCTCTGTGGAAAGCCACCCTGGGCCTAGAACTCAGTTTCCAAGGGCGATGCTCATGCCTGGCTTCCAAAAATCTCAACACTATTCATGGCAATACTTCTCTGAGGTCAGTTGAAGAACTCAGACTCTAAGGGAATCACACCAGAGTTCAAGAACATGTGGACCAAGTCATCTCTTCCAACCGCCACCCAAATGACCACAATTTAAACCAAAACACTCCAACGTGGCGCCCATCTTCTTCCATATAGACAGTCACAATAAACTCCACTATGGCTGGAGTTTTCCATGAGGGGCATAGCCCAAGACCGTGTCCAAAATAAGCTCTTTTGCACCTAATTTGCCTAAATTCAGGGTGGCCTGGACACCCTTCTTGTGAACCAGAAGGGATTAAATAGGCCTCCCGTTAATACTGCTCCGCTTCTTCAATTTGAGGCCAAATGACTGTGGGGTTTGGATTCTTTATGTGAATTGGAGTCTTGAGAAAACCCAAGCAACTATGGGCTAGACTCTGCAAGGCTTTGAAGAACTCATTTGACCCAAAGGATCCCTAATCTGACTTGATGGAGGTCAGGAAAGTTACAGAGGAAGGCGAGAGACTTCATCCACAAGGACTGCTCTTTTGGCCATTTTGGTTTTGGATGTACACATGGGATCTTTCTTTAGATCCATCAGGACCTGAGAATCTAAGCCACAGCCTCACACAGGGTAAATAAGCTGATTCAGACACATCCTTTCCAAAGCAATTAAGCAAAGAGCCACAGGTAATGCCCATTCATTTCCATTTGAAAACTGTTTTCTTCAGGCTTCACAAAGTGGTGGACTGAGGAAAAGACCTTCCTGACATTCAGGGCAACAGAAGAGTAGGTAAACAAAAGGCCCCAAGCAGGGTTTCTCCACTAAGACTTTCCTGGTCACACTTATATCTGAGTTTTCTGAGATGCTCACCATTCCCTTAAGCTATACAGGACATGGTCATGTCACAGAGCTTCGAGGTTGTACATATCTTAAACAGAAAACCATGAACCTATTCTGGAGAGTGGCCAGAATTCAGGAATAAAACAGAAACTAAGGAAGATAGCAGGTGTTGCACATCAATAAGGCAAGCTGCAGTCCATTCATAAATAGGGCAGGATGAATGCTGTGAAGCTTTCTACTAGACAGGACATATTCATTGATGCATTCTCTTTTCTAATGTCTACAACCACGGACACAGTGGGATACACAGACATAGAAATTCTCGCCTTGTCAAACGACTTACTAGAAACAGTTCACTCCAAACGAAACAAACCGCCTTTCATACCTATTCTCAGAACATGAGACAAAACCACAAACCCACACCCACACCACAAAGGCACCTCCTTCCCCCAAGTAGGTCTGTGACTATCCGGAGTGTCCTCTGTCTGGTGGGCCTTATTATGTTCCCTGGAAATAGCCTGTTCTGTCTCAAATCTGGTCTTTTGGCCAACTCTGTGAAGTTGTCAGGAGCCAGCGGTGAGCCACTGCGTGCTTTCTCAGGAAAGGCCCCTCTTCATAGCTTTCCTTGCATTTGGCCATCCTTACATCAGTAGGTCCCAAGAAAGACTGAGTCTCTCCTTGGTAAATCAAAATAAGTTTGACCACTGGGACTGGGACTGGGACTGGCTCTGGGTGCCTGGCTTCCTGGATTCCAAGTTCAGAGAGTTCCATCACCAAGGAAGTTAGGTGAAGTCACTTAATTTTGGAACTGAATGAGGTCACTGCCTTGGCAACAACTTTGTGTTAACAGTTGCTTCCAAGGTTCCCATGAGAGGGAGGCTGCTCCTACTTCCTGTGACACTTTCAGAGGTCAGAGAGGTATGTCAACCATAGGCATGCAGGAGCAGCTCTCAACACATGCCTGCTTTGGTCCATCTTCTCTACATTAAGAAGAGAGTGGCTGATTCAGACACATCCCTTCATCCTGAGCAGGTTGTTTGCCATGGAAGACTTTTGCTCTCTCAGGTCCTTCATACTTGCCTACATCTTCTCCAGGGATCATTTCTACGTGGACCTTTGAGGTTTTCAGCAGGTGGAAGATCCTCTATTTTCCTGTATTTTAATACCAATTCTGTCCCTGCTCTTCTGTAAAATTAGATTGAGAGAACAGTGTATGGTTAGGATTAATAACAGGTTCGATTTGGTTTAGAAAGAAAACTACATGGTTGAGCAAACAGGGTCCTACAGTTAGCAATAATATGAGGAATTTTAATGGACCGGCCATGGCAGATAAAAGCGCAGTTAATCAGGTCACTATGTGAACCAAGACTCAAACCTCCCTTTTGGGGCCTCTGTCTCTCTTTGACGCTCTTCAAGTCGTTTTCTTAATTTATTCATAGATTCTTTTACAACTCCAGTATTGTCGGCACAAAAACAACATTCTTCCCTCAATGCAAGCAAAAAGGCACCTTTCTCTCATGAAGAGGAGGTCCAACACTCGCCTGCTTTGTAAAACAACTTCAGAAAGAGAGAGGTTAAAATTCCTGTAAAGCTGTGATGTTGGTTTTTAATGTCTTTAAGGTTTGGCCTATTTCTGCTTCTAATTGTGTCTTTGTTGTGTCTCATGGACTAGCCCACCCCTTAAGCAACTATTATTTCTAATAGGATGGCTAAAGTGAGGGATACAGGTTCCCGCTGGAACCGGGTTTTATGCCCCCCTATTTGATCTTTAAATGAACCTACGTCATGATAGAGAACTCTGGAAAACATCTGCATCATTACATAATTAATCACACATATTGACCATTTTATGAAAACATAAATAATGTTAAAGTGTATAGAATTATACTGTTGTAGGGATGGACAAGGAAAGGGACCTAAGATAGCACCAAACACAGGAAAACAGCCTTATTTGGTTGCATCCGGATTTAGAGGGCATTGCTTCTGTTGTAATCAATTAATCCCCTGAACCCCAAGTTTTGGTAGTTTTAGAATTAGTACCCAGCATGTAAGGGAAGTGGATCAGAAGTTCACAGTCTGTAGAAATTCACAAAAATCAGTTTTTGTTTCTGTTTTTGTTCCTCTGTTCTGGGCAAGTTAACTTTTCAAGGACACCTTGGAAAGGGAGAGCTTTTTTGTCTCTTTTTTTTCTCCTGACAGCTGTCACCATGAAGCCCAGTTGGTAACTTTTTTATCTTAGAAATGTAGTCATCTCTGTGAAGCCCCAGCTCAAGGCCAGAGGCTTTGTTCACATATTTTGTGAAAACCTAGTAAGGCGGTGTCAAGCTTAGGGGTGGTGATTTTTCCAGCCAGTGGCCAAGTAGAACAGGGCAACACGAAAAGTGGAAGTTTATCTACATTGAACTCTTTCAGAGGGACTCTTTTGCTGAAAGACCTAATGTAAGCCTCGGTGAAGACTTCTGGAGAAGGTTATTTAAGACATATCTATGGACCTGGTACAGAGGGGGAAGACTGGGAAGGCGAGGCTGAGAGCAGCTCCGTGGATCTGAGAATGAGGAAGATGAGATGTAAAAGAATAATGGAAAAGGGGTTTGGGATTTTCCTAGAACAAAACTTGAGCAGTAGAACAGGTAGAGCAGAGGTGAAGATGGGAGTGAGTATTCCGAAAACCCCTGAGGGACTTTAAATTTTTAGAAACCTGTTTTCAGTGATGACAAAGCAACTTTAAAGGACATTTTTATTACATCTTGGATAGGGGTCTGAGGGCTCTTCTCAGCTGGTTTGAGCTTTGGTTTAGCTTCTTAGAGGACTTGGTGGGACCTAGTGCACGCACAGACAGAAAACGAGAGGAGTGAGTGAGTGGAGGGGTACCTCGGTACCTGCTACCTCAGCAAGGGGGCAATGGTCTGAGAACTGGCAGAGGTTTGGGTTTTTGATCTAGTAATTGGAGGTGAGAAATCACGTTGCTGAGGTGGGAGTGACAGCAGAGACTCTAGAGCAGAAGACTGAGGGTGAGGAACTATTGGAGAAGCATAGTACAGGATGTGAGTGAAGGAGGGAAAAGGATTCCACATAGGGGAATTTTCCCCTTTTGAGCACTTGCCGAAGTTAAAAATGTCACGCAGAATTTGAGGATCTAGAGAACCCTCTGCGGGCCATAGCTTTTGGTTGTCTAATTGGTAATATGGCCAATGCTGTGTACTGAATGTGATGAGGAGTTTGGGTTCCACCAGGCAGCCCCGGTATGCTCACATCCCCATGAGTTACACAAGAAGTTGGCTTTTCCCCCACACAGCCATGACTGTTTGTGGCTTTGATAGTCCGCCGGGCATACATCATAATCTAGGCTAGCCAACCTGAATCTGGCTCGCGTTTCTGTGCATCCATAATGTTTGTTTCAATTATCTATGGAAAGGAAGGGATTTAATGAAACTTTAGTGGGATCCTCTTCATCAGGGTTATCTCAATAGGAAAGACCTATACCAAGCTGAAAAATGTCTGGGTGGAGAGATAGCCACCAGGTCCCTAAGGGGGCTGTATGCGAGATATACCATACTTCTTGTCTAGTAGGATTTGAGATCAGCCTTCACTGCTGAACAGGCTGATGAGGGTTAGGAGTACTGGTGGCCAAGTTGAGAGTCTACAGTCTTGTCCACATAGCGAATACGAAATTTGAAATGGTTACCAGTCTTTTCCAGTTTCCAACCAGAGTCTGGACACAGCGAAGGCTTTAGATGAGAGGCATGGATCCAAAAAGTGATTCTGTCTACTTTTACCGCTGTAGGTGTTATAAGTAGCACCTGGTATGTTCCTTTCCAGCGGGGTTCTAGGAATGACACCTGATGTTGTCTTATGTAGACGAAGTCTCTTACTTGATATTGATGTGGAATCCCCTCGTCCCCAGGTTGGTAGGCAGTGGCCAGCTGTTTCCACAGTTATCACTGAGTTCTTTCAATGGCTTTAAGTCTGTCAAGCAAGGGGTGTGGAAGGGATTGTTAGGCCTTAGAGTTGGGGATTAGGTCCCTTACTGGATGATGGGCATCATAGAGAATTTCATAGGGGGTGAGGTTACACAGAGAAACTGAGGGAGTATTTCTCGCATGAAACAGTGCATAAGGCAGGAGCATAGTCCAATCTTTTATGCCAGTCTCTAAGCTTAATTTTGTTAAGGTCTCTTTAATGGTTCTATTTATTTTTTCTACCTCTCCTGAGCTCTGGGGTATATAAGCATAATGTAACTTACAATTAATCCACACGTGACTTACCTGGGCCATGAACACAAGTCCATTATCAGACCCTATTACCTTAAACAGACCATATCTTGGAAAAATATCTTCCAGGATCTTCTTGAGAACCATTTGGGCCGTTGTTTTTTTTTTTTTTCCTGTGTGTGTGTGTGTGTGTGTGTGTGTAAGGCTTCAATCCATCCTGAAAATGTATCGACAAAGACTAGGAGATATTTAAGTCCATACCTTGCTGGCTTAATTTCAGTAATGTCCACTTCCCAGAATTTTCCTGGTCTGGTTCCTCATAGGTGCTTTCCTCTAAGAAACTTGGAAGGGTAAGCATTAAACAATTGACTGACCCAACAGGCTTTTGTTACCGGTTCAGTTTTTTTTTCTTTCGCTGTGTGTTGGTTAGTGGAAAACTCTGTTCTTAATCCTACAGGAGTGCCTGCAGTTTCTTTGAACCAAGGTGAGTGAGTTGACGTACATTTTTAACTTAGTGTAGGGCTTTCTGTAATTGCAGGCTGAGCTCAGTAAAGTTGAGGCGTTCAGTGTCAGTGTCCTTAGATGTTATCTAAAACTTCCTGTTACTCAGGGGTCCATTGGAATTGGGCATCTCCCTTTAACAGCGGGTATAAAGGAGCAGCTAAGGACGCGAACCCATTTATCCATAACCTGCAAAACCCAGCAATCCCAAGAAACTCTCTTAGTTGTCTGCTGTAAGATGGGGTTGGTATCTGCTCAACGGTTTGTTTTCTGGGCTCAGTGAGCCATCGTTTACCGCCCCTGAGGAAATAGTCATGGAAGGTTACTTCTTGCTGGCAAATTGGGCAATTTTGGCAGAAGCTCTATACCCGAGTTGAGCAAGCTCCGATAATAGTGCTTGGGTCCCAGTTCAGTTTTCCTTGGTGTTGGATGCCAGTAGCAGGTGATCCACGTATTGAAGCTGGGTGACTTCGGGGTGTGTAGTTCTGAAATTGTTGAGATCTCTGTGGAGGGCTTCATCAAAGAGAGTGGGGGAGTTTTTGAACCCCTCTGGGAGTCTAGTCCAAGTTAGTTGACTATACTTTCCGGTTTCTGGGTCTACCCACCCAAAAGCAAAAAGCAACTGACTATCTTTATGCAGAGGCAAGCAAAAGAAAGCTTGTTTTAAGTCCAGAACAGTATACCATTTCTGCTCAGGGTTCAGAGTGCTAAGCAGTTGGAACAGATTAGGTACTGTGGGGTGAATGTCCTGCACTCTGTTGTTGATCTCTCTTTGGTCTTTAACAGGTTGATAGTCCCCGGTTCCTGGCTTTTTCTTCTAATAACAGGGGAGTGTTCCAGGCCAATTGACAGGGCCTTAGGACCCCTAAGGCCAGATATTTCTGAATATAGGGCCTTATCCCATCTTTAGCTTTTTATGCTTAGAAGATATTATTTGACATTGATTGGGGAGGATGAGGTTTTTAACTCCACTGTTATTGGAGGTTGTTTCACGGCCAGGCCTAACACAGCAGTTTTTGCCCAGGCATCTGGGTAATCTGTTATCCATTTCTGCGGTAGCTTGCCTGTTTGATCAGTCTTGGGGGGTGTGAAGAGTGGATGTTTATCTTCTACTAATATAGTTACAGTCGTGACTATAGGAGTTTTTACTGAAGGATTTAGAAATTTCTTTTGGGGGCTTTCAGGGTTAAAAGTTATTTTGGCCCAGAGCTTGGTGAGCAGATCTCTGCCCATCAATGGGTGCGGGCATTCTGGGATTACTAGGAAGGAGTGATGGATTTTTCCTTTCCCCAGGTCCATGGTCCTCTTAGTAGTCTAAGCCCGATGTTTACTGCCATTAGCCCTTTGAACTACAGACCTTTTATTTGATAGATGGCCCAATGGGGCCCTAAGGGCTGAGTATACTGCTCCTGTATTCATTTCAAAGTTTACTGGGGTCCCCTACTCTTCAAAAGTTACCCTGAGCTAGGGGAAGGAATCTGAGCCCCAACTTTCTTAGTCATCCTCCAGAGTCAGAATGGCTGGCTGGCGTGTCTGTCTCTTTATAGGGCACTCTTTGGCCCAGTGTCCTTTTTTTTTACGGTAGGCACATTGATCTGAGGCCAGGGGTGGCCTCTGGCACGGGCCCAGGTATCCCTTCCTGTCACCTTATGTCTTAATTTCTGGCCTCTTTCTTGTTGTGACCAGGATCTAAGTCAATGCCTTAGTCTTTCTTTTGCTTCTCTCATCATCCCTTTGCTCCCTTTCTTTTTCCCTGTTTCTCTTTTATAGTATATTTTTTTGGCTTCTCTGACTAAATCTCTCTTTTAACTTTTTTTTTTTTAATATCCATGGCAGCTTACCCAATTAAGGCCATCATGACAGATGCCTTTTGATCTGCTGCCTGAGGATCGAAAGGAGTATATCTCTTATATGCCTCCATAATTCTCTCTAGAAACATAGAGGTAGATTCATCAGGCCTTTTAATAATTTCTCTTACCATGGCCAAATTAGTTGGTCACCTAGCGGCCCCTTGGATACCCGCTATTAGAGCCTGGCAATAATTGGACATATGCTCCCTGTCTTCAAAGGTGTTGGGGTCTCAGTTGGGTTGGTTTAAGGGGAAGCCGGCTTTGATTATGTTGGGAAGTTGTGTTGGTCGCCCATCAAGTCCGAGGATATTTTTTTCTAGCTTCCAGGAGGTTTTTCCTCTCATTCCTCTGTCGTGAAGAGAGTCCCTAGGAGTTGTTGGCAGTCATCCCAAGTAGGCAGGTGTGAAAACGTTGGCGAGTTCTCTGAGTTTTTTTAGCCGGGCCAGCTTCCTCTAGGGAAGGAGGGGCTGTGTGTGCCATTCGACAGTCATCTGGAGGGTGCTGGGCCATCCTGGCTTCCTCGAATGGTGGAGAGGCTGAGTAAGCAGCAGGGGAATTACTTACAGGGTTTTGGGGGTTGGGGGACAAGGGCAGAGGATAAGGACGAGTAGAGTCTTGAGACTCAGGGAGAACAGAGGGTGGAGGTTGAGGAGCAGAGAGTTTGAGAGATAGAATCGTAGGGGAAGGAGTAGGAGTGGGTGCAGGGACAAGGAAAGGTTTCACCCATGGAGGAGGAGATTTGCAGAGGTCCTGACAAGTTAAGATATATGGCTATTGATCTGGATGGCTATGTGGCCCCGGCTGAAAGACAATATCTCAGACTTTTCAAATTAGTGCGAAGTAGAAACATCTTTCTAGGGGCCATCCGACTACAAAGGTGGGTTATTCTGAGACACAGAATCTGCCAGGTCTGGTGTTTTAATGAAAAAGAAAGAATCTGAGCCCTTAAGCAGACTTTGGTCCAGTGAATAAGGGTCAGGGACAGAGGCATTGAAGTGCTCTGTCCCATAATGAAATATACACAGACAGTGAAAGCAAAGACACACGACACAGACAAGACAAGACAATAAAGACAGACAATGGACGTCCAATATTGAGACCAGGACTGAGTAGCGGGCAAATCCTGATGGGCTGCCAATTCCAAATCTGAAAGAAAATATCACTGAGTCGAGGAGACTATGGTTCTTCGATTTCCCGAGTCCATCCCACAGGAACATGGCCTGTGGCTCTGTGACATGTGTGTCAGCCACCGTGGGAGAGAGCTCACGCTCTTTACCAATAGCCATTTTGTCAAACCCTAACCTGAATCCTGAAACCAGAAAGAGGGGCCTTATTTACCCCCAGAGGAGCCCATTGGGGGTCTTTCATCTGCAGCTGCCGGATCTCGCTGGGGCCACCAGAAGTAAAGGTCGGGTGAGCGTCGCTGGAAGAGACCACCAAGAGACTGTCTAATGCAACCTCAAAGGGTTTATTGGGAGTCCGGCATGCAAGGGCTCAGAGATCAGTTGAATAGAGCAGAGAGCCCTGAGAACAGCTTAAGAAGTGCTTATATATTTTCCTTGGAGAGGGCAGGGAGGGAAGTTTATTGATGGTTAAGGGCGAGTGGGCGGTTTGCCTGCAAATGGTTGATGGAGTACATTCTGCAGTTTGGCAGTTGGGGGCAGCACATTCTGGGAACAAGAAGAGCAAACAGTTCTCAAGATTTCAACAGTGTTTTATTAAGCATACAGAAAAACAGGACGTGACAAGTACCTATTTTATTAACCTTTCAATATAAGTATGAAAACAGAAATCTAGGTAAGATTTGAAGCCCAGAAGTTCATTTGGTCCTTGATTGGTATACTTAGCTTTGAATTACATTCCGTGGAGATGTCCTAGAATTATGGATATACAATGACACAGGACCTTGTACCTTCTCAGAGGTCAGTTCCAAAACACAGTCTCTAAGGGGAATCACACCAAAATTCAAGACAAGGTGGACCCAATTATCTCTACCAACCGCCACACAAATGCCCACAATTAAAACCAAAACACTCTGAAATGGCACTCATCTTCTTCCAAATAGACACTCATCATAACTTCTGGCAGGAGGATTCCATGAGAGGCGCAGCACAAGACAGTGTCCCAAATAATCTCCCTTTCCCCTCAATGCCAAAAGTCAGAGTGGCCTGGACACCCTTCCTGTGAACCAGGAGTGATCAAATATGCCTGCCATTAATACAGCTCTGTTCTTCAATTTGAGGCCTACTGTCTGTGGGGTTTAGAGTCTTTATTTGAATTGGATTCATAAGAAAACCCAAGAACCTATGGGCTAGCATCTGCAGGGCTTTGAAGAACTCAATTGACCCAATGGATCCCTTTTCTCACTTGATGGAGGTCAGGAACCTTACAGAGGAATGCGAGAGACTTCATCAACAATGACTGATTTTTTGGCCATTTTGATTATAGATCCACACATGGGATCTTTCTTTAGACCCATCAGGTGCTGATAATCTAAGCCACAGGCTCACACAGGGCCAAGAGGCTGATTCAGACACATCCCTTTACAACGCACTTAAGCAAAGAGCCACAGGTGATGCCCATTCATTTCCATTTGAAAACTGTTTTCTTCAGGCTTCACAAAAGCGTGGCCTGAGGCAAAGAACTTCCTGACATTCAGGGCAACAGAACAATAGGTAATCAAAAGGCCCTTTGCAGGGTTTCTCTACTGAGACTTTCCGGGTCACACTGATATCTGACTTTTCTGAGATGCTTGCCATTCTTTTCAGCTATCCAGTACATGTCCATGTCACAGTGGTTGGAGGTGGTACATATCCTGGATGCAAATGCATGAACCTATTCTGGAGAGTGGCTAGATTTCAGGAAGAAAACATGAACTTAGGAAAATAGCAGGTGTTGCCCATCGATAAGGCAAGCCCTAGTGCATTCATAAATTGGGCAGGATGAATGCTGGGAAGCTTTCTACTTGACAGGAAACATCCATTGATGCATTCTCTTTTCTAATGTCTACAAGCACGGACACTGTGGGATACACAGACATAGAAACACTCGCGTTGTGAAACAACTTACTAGAAACAGTTCACTCCAAACCAAACAAACCGACTTTCCTGCCTATTCTCAGAACATGAGACAAAACCACAAACACACATCTACACCCACAAAGGCACCTCCTTCCCCAAGTAGGTCTCTCACTCTCCAGAGTATCCTCTGACTGCTGGGCCATACTATGTTCCCCCAATATGGCGTTTCCTGTCTCAGATCTGGTCTCCTTGTCCAACTTTGTGAAGTGTTCAGGAGCCAGCTGTGAGCCACTACCTGCTTTTTCAGGAAAGGCCCCTCTTCAGAGAACTCCTGGCATTTGGCCATCCTCACATCAGTAGGTACCAAGAAAGACTGACTCTGTCCTTGCTAAATTGAAGCAAGTGAGACACTGGGACTGGGACTGAGACTGACTCTGTGTGCCTGGCTTCCTGGATCCCAAGTTCAGAGAGTTCCATTACCAAGGGATTGAGGTGAGGTCACTTCCTTCAGGAACTGAATTAGGTCTCTGCCTTGGCAACCACGTTATCCAAACAGTTGCTTTCAAGCGTACCATGAGAAGGAGGCTTACCCTATTTTCTGTGGCACTTTCACAAATTAGAATGGTATATCAACCATAGGCACCAAGGAACCGCTCTCCACGAAGGCCTGATTTGGTCCATCTTCTTTATATTTGGAAAAGAGCCTTTAGTCCAGGGAGCACTACAGTGAACCTCTGCACTAAAACTATTAGCAAGCACCTGATGGAGGAGGCCTCCATAGGTAAGTGGCTCCTTTATAACATCTGATATCCAGTTAAGGGAGATCTCTTCTGATGACAGAGATGTGGCACGGGGAGGCTCACATATACTTCTGTGCAGAACAGTAACGAGAATCATTCTGTCCTCTGTTCTGTTCTGTAGGGAATTCCTCTGGAACTGTAGAGAGGTGGCGATGAGCACGCACACGCTTCTACCCTGGAGCTTTAGCAAGATGTTGCACTGTTCCCCTGTTTCTGTGTTTAGCCACCGGGTTTCTGTTTATTTGTGTTCTGTGTTCTATTTTTTGTTTTTTTGTTTGTTTGTTTTTGTTCGTTTTGTTGTGTGATTTTGGTGGTAAAAACTTAAGTATATTGGACATGAAAATCAGAAATAAAGAGAGTAAGCCTGACACCACTTTGGACTGTGTTTTAAGGAACTGCAATGAACTTTATCCCCCTTTGCGAAGCAGGATGATAGAAGCCCCTAGCTGGCTGCCTGGAGCACACCCATTGCAGAGGGAAATGCCTGCTGGGGACCTAAGAACAGAGTATCTCCCAGGTTAACAAGTGAAACTCCTTTAAAACCCCTTGTCCCTCCAGATAAAGAGAGTCACAACTTTGGCAGAGTCCCCTGTGTTTCTCCTTTGTTAGCCAAGCAATAAACCTCCTTTTTTCTTTTTCTCAAAACCCAGTCCTCATTATTAAATTGGTATTAATTGGCTTCAAGGTCAGGAACCAAACTTTAAGTTACAAATCTTGTACCCCCCCTCCGCCCCGGAACTTTGTGAGACCTATCTACTGAAAGGTTAGGAGATAGAGCATGCTTGGTGTGGAACTGAATCAGAGGAGCTAATCCTGTATGTAAAAGGAGAAACTGAGGGACTCCCAGCAGCTGCCAAAGCCCTGTTGATTCAGGGAATTACCTCCTTCCTTCCCTGCACTGTAAGGATTATGCCACCTCTGTCTTGTTAAAAAAAGAGTAAAAGAAAAAGGGGACACTAAATGCAGTAAAATCACCATGGAGACACTTTATTTTACATTTCAGGTTGCCCCTCTGTGAAAACATCTGGTCCCCTTGTGGGGACAGCTATGGTCCCACTGGTGTATGAGATTTTTCTCTTATCTGCTCTGGTTTAAAGGGTTCTCTCTGACAGCCATAGTCTGGACCTCCTTTTGGTCTGTATTGTGTCTTTCTTTCTGGCTCTTTTAGGCATGTGCAATAATGTGTTGATATTATAAATTGTTTTTTGGGAATGATCTTAGCTGAATGTGTGTCGAAATGATGATGTTTTATTTTAACAATCTGGTATCTGAATGGGTTTTTGAAGCATTGCACAATCTTGCAGTTAAAAGTCGGGTTTAAGTAATTGTTTAGTTTATGATTTCAGATAATTCATGCCAGAGAACTTAAATACTTACAATGGATAACTGAAGAACTCTACTTCCAAGTTGGCAAGAAACTTCCCAATCATACAGTCTTTTTTTTTCACCAATTTTGAATTGGGTAGCCTGGGAAAATGTCACTGTGTGTACCAGTGCATTAATTTGGACATGGATAGTAAATCATAGTATGGTGTCTGTTGACCAAACAAGATGTAAAGATATAAAATTTTGTGAATTGTATCTTAACTTGTATCATAATTTTCAACATCCGAACCTGAAAATTATGGTTAAAATGCCTTAGTCCTGAGATGTCTGTTCAGAATAGCAGTTTTTTTCCTGCTCCTTCCAGACCTCAGCCATGACTTATGTTGAAATGCAAATGAAAGAAGCCTGCAAGCTTTGTAGGAGACTGATTTGAGATCTAAGGGAAAAAAAGGTAAATTGTATGGTATTTTCTAATTACTGGCAAGTCATTTTTTCTAGGACTCTTATTTTTTTCTGAGATACTTTATGTTTTTTGACCTCATGATTTTGAGCATACAGACCTAGGTTAATGTTTTTCTGATCAGTTCTATCTTTGACCAACTGTGGACTTCTTGAAACATTGCAATAAAGATTTCACCTGCGAAATGATACGAGGCCTTTACTATTATTATGTGTGCACAATTTTGTTATGTGTTGTATGTCTATATATACATATGTCCGTATATCATATATATGATACATAAATTAACATATATAAGGAGTGCTCATAAAAAAAAGCGCTCATAAAAACAAATTTTAAAAAGTGGATCCAAAGATCTTTAATTCACGTGATTTAAATGTTTCAATTTAAATTGGATAAAGAGATAAAAACAAATGTCTTTAAATTTAAGCTTACAAAGTTTTCTAGGTGTTCAAACATCTAACAAAATATTAACATCTACAAAATGTCTAATATGCCTTGGCTCTAGTACCTTTCCTTCAACATAAAAATGGTTTACACTGTTCAATACGTTTCTCTAACTTTTTGATAAATAAGTAAAGTAAATTTGATATGGGATTACTCATTCATGAGTACTTTAGTTAGATATCTGATTGATTTACTAAGATCTGTATTTTTTTAGTAAACTCTGTATAAGATTGTAAAAATCAGTCATGTGTTAATGAGGCAAAAATTTCTTAAAACATAAGTTTACCCATAACATTGAGTTTATTAAGATTTATGTTTTCTAGAGCAAGCAACCATAAAAATTAAACAACTGATTAAATAAGAACTGTTATTTTAGAGCACTGTACTGCCATTTCTTTAAAAGCCAAACTTGATTAATGTAGAAACATAAATGTAATTGTTATGCTATTAATGTTTTCATATCTTACAGGTATGCAAGTCTGTAAGGTAGAAACCTTAAAAGAGCATTATATCAAGCTGGTGCTCTGAAGTTGTGTGGTAAAAAATATATTGTGGATTTATTTACCTGTTATCAATAAGATATGTAATTTTTTATGTTACTTTTTACATTGGGGAACAATTTAAATGTATTTTTAAGTTAATTAGAGCCTAATCTTTGTAAAGGTTAAAAACTTTCAGCATTTCTTTAATTCATGTTTTAAATGTGATATCATATGGTGTTAGCTAATGTTCATGTGACCTCAAACAATTTATGTAAACTTTGTCAAAAGATATTTAAAAATAAAGATCAGCTTTAGAATTAAAATACTTAAGATTTATAAAGAGCCCTGCCTTACCTGAGATAAGGCTGTGTGTCCCATGTTACTACATGTGAGAATGACTATGAAACATGTAGGTCAGATAATATTTCTTTAAAGTTATGTTAAAAAGTTTTTTTGTTTATTGTCAATATTCCTAGGATCTCAAACAGGGGATATAATGTATAACAGCCAAAAAATTCAGGGAAGATATTACACGAACTAAGTATTTTTACTTTTGTTAATTTTAGTTTGAAATTTTCTTATAAGTGATCTAAAGATTCCCTGTTAGTGTTTTACAAATGCGTTGCTATAAGAACACAACATGGGTTTATTCAAGATAATAAGTCATCAACTACAATACAGACAGAATAATACAGATCCCAATTAATAAAAAGGTAATTATAAAGTTATAGACATTAAAGCCCAGTACTCTTAATATAAGGCTGTTAAAATTTATTTGCTGGATGTTTAAGATTAGGATTTAAAATTAATGTTAAATGAAAAGGGCCAAGAAAACCAATATTTGGCTCTTGCCCTCTGAGTCAGTCTGAATCCAGGGAACAGGGGACTTCTCTAAAGAGCTTTGCAACTCTGAGCCACATAACCTCCTGATCAGGGAGATTAATGAGACCACTGGAGAACAGAAAGCCAATCAGTGCATTTGTTACAAAGAGGAGAGTCATCATAGAAAGGAGACATCCATGATTCTTCTGAGGGAAGCCAAATGGTCAAGCAAGACCTGGACCCACCTAGCGCAAATGGCACTAGCAGAACTGAGAATCTCTTCTCAAATTTCCCCAGAATTGACTCCCATAAAAGGTCAGCTGACTGTTAACAATAGATGGAAACAAAAGTCAGTTTGACTGCTTCATCTTAAACACTTAGCAAAGACAGTTAAGACCAAAATACAGCCACTCCTGGGCATATTAAATAATAATAATAATAATAATAATAATAATAATAATAATAATAATAAAATTTTAAGGTATGCACTTTATCTTATCCTCCCAAAACAAGTAAGGCTGGAGGCTACAAAGAAGGATTCTCACACAGGAATGCCTAATACTTATAAAAAGAGACTATCAAGAAGAGCTGCCACAGGCAGAAGTTTTCAGTTTAAGACCTACAGATATTCCTAACCTACAAAGGTAGGCTTGGTGTTTGCTAGTACGATTATCCAGCCCTGAGTAACAGAATTAAAGGTTTCTCTATTAGACGCAGAGGTCATACTAGTAAAAGGATATTACAAGATCAGATGACATTAAATTATTAAACTGTGTCTTATTGGGAGGGCCAACTGTAACACTAAAAGTTAAATATTAAGTTGACAGTCCTGATAACTGGGGATATTAAAGACTGGTGAGGGAATGTCTATACAGTGACATGTTCTAGCTGCTGCAACATTTATCCAGTACTCATGGTTTTTGTTTCACTCATAGAAGAACCCATTCACAGATGACTTTACAACCTGTTCTTCCCCAACCTGACTTCAAACCGAACTGACTTCTAAAAGGCAACTCATGTCTCTCAACTGACTTCTAATAGGCAACTCATGTCCCTCACGCCGAGCCCACTTACGTCACCCTGTCTCAGGACAGAAGAAGAAAAAATTAGTGATGCCACTCTTCTTACAACAATGGAGAGAAAGATAAATAGACTATCAATATAAGTAATTAAGAAGGGTAAAATCAGCGAGATCGGTTTTGGGTGAGTTCTAAAAATTTGGAGACTCTTACCTGAGGGATTAAAATTTCCTCAGTGCTCTTCCCATAATCTCTCAAAGATTTGAAAGGGACACAGAGAAAAGGGGGGAATTGTAGACCCAACCTGATCTTTTATTAAAATTGGGAGCCATCATGCCACAAAGCCATGAAAAGATAATTTTGGCTTTACCATTAATTACTTCAAATTCTGAACCTGCGTGGAATGCCTGCCCGCGCCTTGAACTCACACATGCCTGGCTCTCTGACCAGATAGCAGCCCTCTCTGAAACTTTAGTGACACATCATAAATATTTGCCTTCTCTGGCAAGACAACAACCCTCTCTGAGGCTCTAATGGTCCTCATGAATTCTCATGTAGGGACAGCAAAAAAATTGTAAACTACCTTTAGTGTGATGTTTATCAGAGTTCTGTTATCTGTAACCCCCCTTTTGTGTAACTTTCTGGGCTATAAAGCTGGGCTGTAGGAAAGCTGGGGTTGCTGTCTTGTTCCCTTCGTTTTGGGAGGGAGAGGCAGCATGGCCGGTGGAAATAATAAGCTTAATTTTATTTGATTTTAATTTGAGTCAGTGGTCTTTTCTAGCGTCCTGGTCTAACAGGTAAACACTCCAAAAACATGGAGCTCTGCCGGCCTAAAGACTTCTTGAGAAACTTCCTCTGAGTTTGGGCACTTGAAATATATGTTGTTGCAAGGAGATTTAGCTTCCTTTCTAGTGACACCATAAAAGCTGGGTCTGCATCTACGTGACCTGGAGGACATGGTTTCTTGTATTCTAATGAACATGAGGCAGCAGTGCTGAATATTCTATTTGTAGGTAAACTGTGGCCACTTGGTGCTAAGTGTCTCCCCGTGTGAACTGTGAAGCCATTTGTTAATCCTCCACTTTTCGTGGTGTTTCTTGCTGCTGCACTGGTAGTTTGGTATTTGCTTCATGAAATACAATGAGTTCAACTGGGACCCAGTATTAGAGGGAGTTCTGTCACTTGTGGTGGGTCAGGGTCTGCAGGAGAATGCAACAACCAGGCTTCTATCTCACAAAGCTTGCCCCTTTGTCCATAGAAATCTGACTCTGAACTTTGCCCGAAAACCTCTCCATATAACAAGAAGGGTCTGCTGGCTGCACCATATCAGTCACAAGCCATTTTGAAGGCAATGGAAAATCCTCCTGGCCACACCACAGCTGTATTATCACACACCTGCCCACCACTGCAAAAGGCCCACTACTCAGCAGGGTCCAACTTACTGGCATCTTTGTTCTACACCATTTTCATGAAATACCGCCAATCATGGCATTCTCTTGTACACTCATGACCAGGAAAAAGACATCCAAAGGTTCTCCAGTGCCACCTGGTTAAGGGAATTTAAAACATTTTATTGTATTTATCTAGCCATTTTTCATGGGTGAAGTTGGAGGCACTGTGGGTTTCAGTTCAGTAGTGAGACACTACCTGCTTTCTCAGGAAAGACCCCTCTTCAGAGCTCTCCTGGAATTTGGCCATCCTCACATCAGTAGTTACCAAGAAAGACCGATTCTGTCCTTGGTAAATCCAAACATGTGTGGCCACTGGGACTGTGACTGGGAATGCCTCTGGGTGCCTGGCATCCTGGATCCCAAGTTCAGAGAGTTCCATCACCAAGAAAATGATATAGGTCACTTCCTTCAGGAACTGAATGAGGTCACTGCCTTGGCAACCTCTTTGTCCTAACAGTTGCTTCCAAGTGTCCCAATAGATGGAGGCTGCCCCTACTTCCTGTGACATTTTCACAAGTAAGAATGGTATATCAAACATAGGCACCCGTGAACAGCTCTCCACACAGGCCTGGTTTGGTCCATCTTCTCTACATTAAGAAGAGATAGACTGCTTCAGACACACCCCTTCATCCTGACCTGTTTTTTTTTTTTTTTTTTTTTTTGTCATGAAAGATGACTTTTGCTCTCTCAGGTCCTTCATAGCTTTCTATATCTTCCCCAGGGTTCACTTCTGCATGGACCTTTGAGGTTCTCAGCAGGTGGAAGATCTCTTACATTTCTATATAAGACCAACTCTGTCCTTGCTTTTCTGTAAAGTTAGATTGAGGAAACAAAGTATGGTTAGGGTTAATAACATGTTTGATTTGGGTTAGGAATCATTCTGCTGCATGAATAATGGTATTGGGAACCTGCAATATTTATAAGTATATATAGAGGTGAAATATATGTATGAAAACACAAATCTAGGTAAGATTTGAAGCCCAAAAGGGCATTGGATCCTTGATTGGGATACTTCACTCGGAATTATGTTGTGCACATGTGTCTCAGATAAATCTATACATTATGGCATAGGACCTTGTACCTTGGATAATTGAATGTCGAAGAGAACATCCAGTCAAAAAAGGATAGTTGGTAGGATTAGGAAGATAGTTGGTAGGATTAGAAAAAAAGAGTGAGTATAGGATTTGGACAAAAAGTTCTTTAGCAATAGGGTTTCAGGTAGACAGAAAATGTAAATGTCAGCACATGTGAAGAGTCAGTCACAATGATGAACTGGGGAAAATATGTAGGAAGGCAGATATCATTAGAGACATTAGGAAATCAGGCAAATGATGAAGTGATTGATAGAATTAGACATTTTCAACAGGCTTGAGGTTGAATACATAATCTTAGGAAGAAACAAATATGTAGTCACCAATAGGATTGACATTTGAGAGCATTAGGCAACCTGGACATGGGTGATTTTCATAATCCATACTCACATTCCATTTAGGCTTTGGTACAATTGTAAGTGTGACTTTGCATTTTGTTGACAGAATATATATGTAGATCAGGTGACATGAGTCTTTCTTGCACCATTTCTGGGAGCAATATTTAGAAGAGATATAAATTAGTATTGGGGGCACAAATAGGTGTACCATGTGTGAATATATAATATAACTGATTCCAACTTTAGAAATTGGAATAAATTGATATCTGAAAATACACAGGAAATGTCATATTGACATACATACATTCATTCCAACCAGTTATACATCTAATGGTAATATTAGGGTTGTGGTTTATCATAAAGTGTGTGTGAGTTTTGCTTCAAAATTGATTATGGAAATCGAAAATAATGTGTTTGGAAAGAAGTCTCAATAAATAACCAGTCAAAAGCAAGGAGGAATACATGTGTACTGAAGCAGGAAGTGATTGAATGTGTTTCAAATGTCTTTAAATTTGTGAACTTGTGGATGAAATGTATATACTATGATGTACAAAAACTGAAGAAATAGTAATGTACCAGTGTTAAATAAAAATGAACGTCAAAATACACATCATGCCCCTTTGGAATCTACTTGCATTGATGTTAAATTGGGTCAGTTACAGTAGAAATATAAGGATTTGTTTGCACCATTCAGTGAAGTGAGTTTTCAGTACTAGAAAACAAATATGTATTTCAGGTGGATGAATATTTCTGAAAATAATCGTATGAAAATTTGATTATAAAACCACATACATGAGCATGAGTGAATTATTTAGGGAGTGTATAATAGGACACATATATTTTATATTTGGAAAAATCTAGAGAATATATATATATATATATATATATATATATATATATCTCACAGAGAAACATTAGAAAGTAGCAATATATATGCCAATCAAAATTCATCGTGAAATATATATCATCCACCGATCCAAAAATATTAATTTTACTGAACATGGATTTATGTATAATGTTGTTCAACTAAAAATCTCACTCATAGTTTGAATTTTCAGTTCCAAAAGCGTTTAGGAGGGGTGATCTCTTCTCATACTTTGTTTCTGCTAAGTTAGCCACCTCACAAAAATGTAAGTGTGATACCAGGTAGGATTTTTTATGTGCATATAAAAATACATGTGCTGAATTGGCTACAGAAAAAAGGAGACAGAAATTCACATATGTGTTAACTTTAAAAGCACATGGAGTACTATTTCAACAAACAATTGACAAGATTTATAACTCCTACACTATATCATGCAAAAGGCAAGACCAACTATACACCATGCCTCCTCTGAACTGCTTGTATTAATATTATGTTTGGGTTATTTGTCTCCATCATATTAGGATTAGTAGTCAGAGTCTATTAGGGTATGGGTTACTGACAGGGATTCAGTATTTCGAATGGAAAATTGGAAAATGAATCCAATGTGTATGTAAATATGTGCTACACAAAAATCTTCCCACTCTCATCCAGAACAATACCTTGACAACACCTTCACCCCATGTAAGACACAATTAGAGGAGAAGAGTTAGAAAATCCATGAATACATATCTGGAATGGAATGCGATCAGGAGTTCACAACCTTGGAAGTGTTAGAGGAGTTTCCAAAAGTAAGGGACAGGGTAAACACTTCAAAAACATGGAGGTCTGTTGTCCTAGAGACTTCTTGAGATACTGCCTGTGAGGTTGGGCACTTGAAATATATGTTGTTGTCACGTGCTTTAGCTTCCTTTCTAGTGAAACCATAAACCTGGGCATCTATGTGACCTGGAGGACATGGTTTCTTATTTTCCAATGAACATGAGACACCAGTGCTGAATTCTCCCTTTGAAGGTAAACTGTGGCCCCTTGGGGCTAAATGTCTCTAGTGTGGACTATGAAGCCATATGGTCATCCTCTATTTTCGTGGTGTTTCTTGGTGCTGCACTGGAAGTTTGGTATTTGCTTCATGAAATACAAGGAGTTCAACAGGGACACAGTGCGTGAGGGATTTCTGTCACATGTGGTGGGTCAGGGTCTGTAGGAGAATAAAAGAACCAGGCTTCTATTCCACATAGCTTGCCCTCTTGAACATAGCAACCTGATTCTGAACAATGTCCTGAATCCTCTCCATGTAACAAGATGCCTTTACATATAAGGGTCTGCTGGCTTCACCATGTCAGTCACAAGCCATTTGGAATCCAATGGCATATCCACATGGTCCCACCACTGATGTTTTATCACACACATGCCCACCTTTGCTCTTGGCCCACTAATCAGCAGGATCCAACTTTCTGGCATCTCTGTTAAACACCATTTTCATAAAAACCAGTCAATCAAGGCACTGTCTGGTATACTCATTGTTGGGAAAAGTATAAACGGCAGCCATACCCCAGAAAAAAAAACCCAACATGGCGCCTAAGCACTTCTTCTTCCTACATTCTTCTTTTCTGCAGTGGTGCGAAATGTTCCCGCCCGTGTGAACTCTTCTGCTGGCGCCAATTTCAAATCTTGCTGGCCGGGAATCTTAGCCCCAATAAGAACTAATTCCTGGGCTCCGGAGCTGATATCTGAAAGAACTTGCCAATAAACGGATTGCCTGCCATTTATCTAAGCCCTCCAATCTCCTCCTTAGTTCTATATAAGCACACAGCTTTTTGCAATAAAATTGGAATTCTCCCGGTGAAGTGCCTTTGCGTGGGGAGTTCTTTCATTCTGATGCCCCGTGTGAGGATATGGGTGAGCTCTTTCCAACAAGAGCCCCGTCCACTGCTCCACCGTGGCACTCTGCCCTGGTCTGCTCTTTTCAGACGCAGGCTTCCTGCACTCACCACTGATTTGTTGTATGTAAGCCTCCCCTGACCCCGGCTCGCCAACTCCCTTCGGGCTACCGCTGGCTTTGTGACCATGATCGTCTGTCACACTCTAGACGCCTGGTAGGGGGGAGGGAATTCCTCCCACTAAGACCTTTACTGGTTGCAGTGGACCCTCTGGTGATCCGTTTCCCTTTGGGGTGTGAGGCTTCTGAGTTTACATGAGAGGCTCTGTGGTTTTTCCTCCTCTGCTGCTGCTGCCGCTGCTGGCTAGAGTTGCTGTTTCCTGCGGGCCTGCTGTGTCTGGCTGAAGCTGCCTCTCTGCTCGGGGAAAACTGAACTCCCATCCTGGAACTGCATTCTGCTGGAGCCGGAGTTCTGTTTTCATTACTTACTTCTTCTGCTGCGTTCGAAAACTTTCCTGATGTCAGGTTGCCCGTGGCTCCGAACCCATTGGGTCTCACAGATCGCACTTCACTGGTGATGATCAGGTAGTGCCCTCTGTATTTCCTCATGACGGCTGGTCATTTTGGGGATGCCCACCTGACCCCCATTCGCCCTGAGCGCTTCCCGGAGTCCAGGCCGGGTTTTCTCTTTGTCTCTCTTGCTTACACTTATTCTCTCTCTCTCTCTCTCTCTCTCTCTCTCTCTCTCTCTCTCTCTCTCTCTCTCTCTCTCTTCCATCTCTCCCTGTGACTGTGGACACCTCTTTATCTGTACCTGAAACCTCACCTCTCAAAAGTTTAATAAAAAATCTGGCCACACTCTCCCTCACACCAGACATCAAGCCCAAACTTCTAATCAAATTCTGTACCCAAGATTGGCCTACATATCCACTGGATAATGGCAATCATTGGCCTCCAGAAGGCTCCTTAGATCCAAACCTCCTCTTGGACCTTTTTAATTACTGCCAGCATCTGAAAAAGTGGAGTGAGATTCCCTGTATTGAATGTTTTAGCCTTCTTGCACAGCACCCTGTCTCTGCTCCTCCTGCCCTCCCTCTCAGGTCCTTCTTGCTTGCAAACCCCTCTCTTCCCCTAGTTCTACTCCTGACTTCGCAGATTCTTCCTCATTCGACCCAGCAGATCAACTCCCACCTTATCCCCCAGCCCCAACTGACCCTTCTCTCCCGCAAAATCCTCCTCTTCCTCTGCCTGATTCCACGGATCCTCAACCTTCCATTTCATCCCCCTCCCTTCCCCACTCTTCTGCCTGCTCCACCTCCTCCTCTTCCACAGAGACATTCCCTTCCCCTCCCTCTCCTTCCTGTCCACCGCCTGCCTCTTTCAGTCCTCCTATTATCAGGTCTAAGGGACTCCTTCCCACGCCCAAGACAATCGCACCCCTTCGTGAGGTAGCTGGTCCCAAGGGTGTCATCAGAGTCCACGTGCCCTTCTCCATGTCGGACATTACTCAGCTAGAGAGGAAGTTAGGCTCTTTCACCACTGACCCCACCACTTACATTCGGGAGTTTCAATGGGTACTGCAAGCATATAGCCTCACTCATCATGACATCTACATGCTCTTGGCCAATAAACTTCTCCCCAAGGAAAGGCAATGGTTCTGGGAGCTAGCCCAAGCCCATGCTGATGAAAATCATAGGACCAATCATAACCACCCACAGGCCCTCATGCTGTCCCAGAGCAGGATCCCCTATGGGCTTACAGTCTAGTGACCTTTTTACATCCTGCCTCTTGGCGGGACTGAAAAAGTCCACCCGCAAGGCTGTTAACTTTCAAAAGATGCAGGAGGTCATTCAAAGGAAGGAGGAAACACCTTCAGAATTCCTGGATAGACTAACCAAGTCCCTTCAGCAGTACACAAACCTCGACCCAGAAACCCCTGATGGCCGTCATGTCTTAATGACATATATTCTGGCCCAAAGCTACCCTTACATTAAAGCCAAGCTTAAAAAGTTTGAACAGGGCCCTGCTACTCCTCAGACCAAAATCCTCGCTGTCACTCTCAAGGTTTTTCATGGTAGAGAGGATGAAAGTGAATTCCGTAGGCAGAGGGCTGAAAATGCCAAATTCCAAATGTTGGCCCAGCTCATTCAGAGAAGGCCATCACCATGCCGTCCCAATATGACCCCCCCTGGAGCTTGCTTCAAATGAGGTAAGGAGGGACATTGGACCAGGAATTGTTCTTCGCTGAGGACACCCTACAACCCCTGCGCAAAATGCCATCAAAGTGGACACTGGGGGGCAGACTGCCCAACAACCCAGAAGGAAGGTTGGTCTGCTGCCCAGCAACCCCAGCCTCACCTGGGCTTGGCAGAGGAGGATTGATGGAGTCCTGGGCCTTCCCTCCAGACTATTACCATCAAGAATCAAGAGCCTAGGGTCACCTTCCTGGTGGATGGACGCTTCATTAACTTCCTCTTGGATACTGGTGCCGCTTTTTCGATTTTGAAGGAGTATTAGGGTCCTACCACACCCTCAAAAACTCCTATTGTCAGGGTAGGAGGTAAAATAATTTTTCCTCAAACCCCCCCCCAATCATGTTATATGCAGCGATCCCTTTTGTCCTTCACTCACTCCTTTCTTGTTATGAGCCATTGCCCCATTCCCTTTCTGGGAAGGGACATACTCTCACTATTAAAAGTCACCATTCACTTATCAACCCACACCTCTCCTACCGCTCATTTCCTCATGATATTCCTAGGGGCAGATACACCTCCTTCATGCACTCTCCCACGACTATCTAAACCATTTAACCCTGAGGTTTGGGACACAATTACACCCTTTATGGCTAAATGCAGTTCTATTCATATTGTCTTACGGGACCCTTCAAGATATGTTAGTCAACCACAATATCCACTCACAACCACATTTCTCCTTGGATTAGAACCCATCATCCAGGATTTATTATGAAAGGGGTATCTTAGGCCTACACACTCTCCTTTCAACACACCCATTCTGGCAGTTAAGAAACCTAACGTGTCCTACAGGCTGGTTCAAGAACTTCGCCTTGTCAACTCCTCTGTGGACCCCATCCACCCGCTAGTGCCCAACCCTTACACCCTCCTCTCTCAGATCCATGCCACTACTACTCACTTCTCAGTCCTAGATTTAAAAGATGCATTCTTTTCTATTCCCTTGTTCTCAGAATCTCAGGATATCTTTGCTTTTTCATGGACTGACTCTCACACCCGCCATTCTCATCAGCTTACCTGGACTGTCCTCCCACAGGGATTCAGGGATAGTCCCCATCTGTTTGGCCAATTTCTTGCCCAGGACCTCACATCCTTTCACCTGACCTGTCCTGACTCTACTCTACTTCAATATGTCTATGACCTTCTTCTATGTAGTCTTTCTGGAACACTCTCAATCCCACACCGCTCAGCTTCTTAAATTCCTAGAAGACAAGGGATATAGGGAGTCTCCCCACAAGGCCCAGGTTTCCCAGTCTTCGGTCACCTATCTTGGTTTTTGCCTTACACCCGGGAAAAAGGAAATAACACTGGATAGGAGGCAACTCCTCTGTGATCTTTCAGTGCCCTATACGAAAGCCAAAATACTATCATTCCTAGGATTAGCAGGTTATTTTAGGGCCTGGATCCCAAATTATTCTCTTCTCTACAAACCCCTGTATGACCTAGCAAAGGGACCCCCTAGTGAATCTCTTGCCTCCTTTCCCATCTACCACTTCCGCAGGCTTCAGCAACTCCTTTTAAAGGCACCTGCCCTTCACCTTCCAGATCTTTCAAGAACATTTCATCTATATGTCCATGAAAAAGGGGGGCAAACACTTGGGGTCTTAGGTCAAAACTATGGGCGTACATTTGCACCTGTGTCATATTTGTCCAAGCAACTAGACAATACCATCCGTGGGTGGGCCCCTTGCTTAAGAGCTCTGGCTACTGGACAAATTTTACACAAAGAAGCCTCTAATCTGACTTTTGGGGCCCCTTGAACTATCCACTCCCCACATCACTTGAAGGATCTTTTAGCTTAAAAGGGCCTTCAAACTCTCCCTACATCCAGATTTCTGTCGCCCCTCACTTCCTTTCTGGAAAACCCTAATATTATTTTCCTCCCCTGCTCTGCACTGAACCCTGCCTCACTGCTCCCAATGACTCCCATGTCTCACATACCAACTCATAATTGCTTGGAAACCTTAGATGATTTCCTCCCCTGTCATTGTTCCATTTCTGAGAGACCACTCAGCAAGCCTGACCTTATCTGGTTTACTGACAGCAGTTCCTTTAGGGAGAACGGAACTCATTACTCTGGATACGCTGTATTTTCAGCCACTGAGATTATAGAGGCCAAAGTTTTGCCTTCAGGAACTACAGACAAGTAGGCTGAACTTATAGCATCCACTCGTGCCTGCCTTCTAGCACAAGGCAAATCCCTCACCCTCTAAACTGATTCAAAATATGTCTTCCATATCTTATTATCCCATGCTGATATTTGAAAGTAGCGAGGCCTACTTACCACCAAAGGTAATGCGATCACTAATTCAGCTTTTATAACCAATCTAATAGAGGCCACTTACCCACCCAGTTGGGAGTTGTCCATTGTAGGTCCCATCAGAAGGACGGCTTTCTTATCACTGAGGGCAATGCCAAAGCTGACCAGGCGGCACGAATGCCTGCTACCACTTTCAATTATGGCCTCCATGGGGGACATATAATGGCCACTTTAGACAGCTCATCTGAAGCCCCTACGTCTTTCAGTAAGAACAAGAATCTTTTCAAGTTCCTTCATACTCTATTCCTTTCCAATTCTCAGTCTTTGACCCTCTTTTTACAGAGTTTCTTTTTCCTCACCCCCTCTGACAAGCCATGCTACAGAATATAGCCTCTAATTGTCAGATCTGTCAGCGGACCAACCCTCATACTCCTTTAAGGCCCAAACCTTTCCCTTTCCACCAAGCCCGGGGACACATTCCCGCTGCTGACTGGCAGGTAGACTTCACCAACATGCCCACAGTATGGCGCACTAAATACCTCCTTGTCTTTGTGGACACTTTCTCTGGTTGGGTTGAGGCATTTCCCACTTCCAATAAAAAGGCTTCCACTGTAGCTTCAATCTTACTGACAGACATCATCCCCAGGTTTGGTATGCCCACTTCCCTACAATATGACAATGGCCCTGAGTTTACTTCTAGGATCACACAAAAGGTCTCTCAAGCCCTCTCCTTCAAGTGGCATTTCAACTGTCCATATTTCCCCCAGGCTTCAGGGAAAGTGGAAAGGGTAAATCGTACTCTAAAGGAAGTCCTTACCAAATTGACAATGGAATTAAACATAGACTGTTTCAAACTCCTTCCCTTGGCTTTGCTTCGAATCAGAGCTCTCCCTAAGAAACCATCTTTACTGTCTCCTTTTGAGATAATGTATGGAAGACCTCTTATAACCCCTGGGTTGGTCATTTCACAAGGACCTCTCACCCGAGATTTGTCTTTGCCTCTCTTGCTCCATCTCCGCTCGGAACTCTGGAACTATCAGGACTGGCTTCTTCCGGACCCAGTCTCCTCTCCAAACACTCCTCCCTTAACACCTGTTAGTCTAGTCAATTATAATACCCCAGAGGAGAAAGGGACTCTTGCCGCAAAATGGGAAGGCCCCTATCCTGTCATTCTCTTTACCCTTACCGCCGCCAAACTCTCCTTACCAGACAACTGTCTCACTCCCTGGATTCACATGTCTAGGTTGAAGCCACATCACCAGGAGGCCCCACCTGCTGAAGACAGGGCCACCCCAGAGGAACTCCAAGAATCACCTACTGAACCTCCCCTTTACTCTTGCTCTCCACACCCATCTCACCCATTTTAGTTGTGGCTCACACGGTTTTCCTTGCAGCCCAATTCCTCTTAAAGAAGGCACAATGAGCTCTCCCAACACCCTAGTCTTCTCTAACTGCTTGTTTTTTGTGCTCTGCTTATTTTCTGTGCTCTGTCAGGACTGGTCTTTACCCTCCTCACCTACCATGCATTTATTCACTTTTCGGGAACGATACTCAGAACATGGCATGCAGAAGGTCTGCGCAGTGGATGCAACTACTTGCTTCATCCACAACTGCACCTCTATTTCCCTAAAATTGTCACCTTCAAGGACCTTCGTCCCTGGTAGCTGGAACTGGCCTTTCATTTGCTTCCTTTTTGATCAAACAAAAGACTATTGTCATTGGTGGCCTGAGATATATAATGGGTGCCCCTATTGGTCATGCATGTTCCATGATGAACGTGGTAGCTATTCTTACCACTCATTTGGTTACCCTGAAGGGTGGACTTCTAGTTACATAAAGTGGCATAAAGGCTCTTCATCCAGTAACAATGGATGGTATACTTTAGATAAACCTGACCCCAAGGCCAAACGATGGGGCTATGTTGAGTTTGCTGTCTATGCTCGGACAACCTCAGTCAGACCCACAGGGTGGATGACTATTGGCCGCACCCTGATTACGCAACCTAAGGCAACCATCCAGGTAGTCGAACACATTAAGGACTCAGAATCAAAACTTCGAGATAATATCCATAGCTCATCCAAAAAGGATTCAGAGCCTTCAACCATCTCAGGTCCCCCTCCCACATGGCTCAATTTGCTACACCAAACTTTTTGATTATTAAACTCCACCCCTCTTTCTGTGCCTACTTCTCAGTGCTTTCTCTGTGCTTCACTTAGTCGTCCACTTCTAGCAGCAGTCCCATTAGCGGCAGGAAATATTCCAGCAAAACCCTACAATTTCTCTAAAAAGGACAACCCCTACATGTGACACGTATCCCACTGTGGGAAAGTTATTCCACCAATACATTATTTCCTTTCATCTGTTTCCACCTGCCAATAATGAATCCTTTACCCATTTGTTCCTTGAGCTACAGCACTCCATAGAGCCCTGTGTTTATGCAACCTGGACATTTCCTCTGGTGTAATGGTTCTTTAAGTACCTCAACCATCAATGTCTCTGGCGCCTGTTTCTTGGTTACTGTAGTTCCTCAGCTATCTTTGTATACTCCCACCGAATTCTGACAGTTGGCCCTACCTTCCCGCACCCGTAGGGTAGTCTTTCTGCCGGTTCTGGTAGGCCTCATTTTAACAACCTCAGTGACGGGTCTCAGACTCTCTGGTGGAGCTATAGGTCATGCTCTATGGGATCCAATGACCTTCAACAAAAACTGCAGAAAACACTCAATACTATGGCTGAGTCTCTGGGTTCCTTGCAGTGGCAGGTTACTTCATTGGCACAAGTGGCTTTACAGAACCAAAGGGCAATTGATCTTCTCACTGCAGAAAAAGGGGTTACATGCCTATTCCTCAGAGAGGAATTTTGCTATTATGTTAATGAATCTGGGCTAATCAAAAAAAATGTTGTTAAATTGCAGGAATTATCGACCCAATTGCTCAAACCTACCTCCTCCAATCCCATAACGGGGTTCTTCCAATCCTATCTTGCCATGTACTTACTACATATCTTGGGTCCCCTTATTTGGATGCTCCTTTTTTGTGCTCTCTTGCCCTGCATAATGAAGTGCCTTCAAACCCAACTGCATAAAATTCCTAATCAAACTTTACACCAGCTTTTGCTTAGTCACTACCAGCCTCTGATGACCGATGAATCCCCAACATCTCCAAGAGAACAGTTCACTCAGTGATGAAGCTCACTACCAGGCACGATGGAATGCAACGGGTATTAGACAGCGGGAGACAACGAACTCGGAGAACCTCTTAATCTGCCATCCTGGATTCATAGTCTTTACCACCTTCTAAGCTTTCTCATGGCCCTTGGCCTCTTCTATGTCAGTCCCCCCACATGGAACTTCTGCCAAAAATTGACAATTGCTTTAATTTTTATCTTCATTCTGTTTTTATTCGCTCTGATCTTCTTCAGGTGCTGGCGACACCATGTCCAGGCAACGCTTCCAGTATTTCCTTGAGTCTCTGTTACAGGACCAGTGGCTGATACCAACAATCTCTTCCATCCAGGACTGGTTCCATGCCATCGACATCTTTGGCTTCAGGGAACATTCATTGACTTCACCCCTATGAAAATAGCTGTCTATAGCCACTGGGTTTTATTTCTGGCTGCCATGATATCCCCATACCTGCCCCCTGAGCATTCCTCCACTTCTCTTTCTAGGCCCCACACCAGCCCCACACAGCAGGAAGCAGCCAGATCTGACAAACGACGCCCCACTTCCTAAGAAAACAAAAAGGGTGGAATGTTGGGAAAAGAATAAATGGCAGACATACCGCAGAGAAAAACCCCAACATGGCGCCTAAAGACTTCTTCTTCCTACCTTCTTCATTTCTGCAGTGGTGCAAAAAGTTCCCGCCCTTGTGAACTCTCCCGCCAGTGCCAATTTCAAATCTCGCTTGTGGGGAACCTTAGCCCCAATTAGAACTAATTCCTGGGCTCTGGAGCTGATATTTGAAAGAACTTGTCAATAAACGGGTTGCTGCCATTTATCTAAGCCATACCATCTCCCCCTTAGTTCTATATAAGCACACAGCTTTGAGCAATAAAATTGGAATTCTCCCGGTGAAGTGTCATTGCTTGGGGAATTATTTCACTCATGTTCAGCAACAGGATATCCAAAGGTTCTCCAGTGCCACCTGGTAATGGGAATTTCAGAAATTTGATAGTATTTATTTAGCCATTTTTGAAGGATGAAGTTGGAGTCACTGTGCGTTTCAATTAATGCAGGAACCATTATGTGGTGAGGAAGCTCATTTAAATGAAATCTCTGGAGAAATCTCACAGGCAAGGCTTCCCAAAAAGTGGCCAAAAGGTCACATGAAGCCAGGATCATTGAGGTCTACAATATGAGTTCCATTTGTGTTTAGACTCTCAATTATGGCTGCCAAGTCTTTCAAAATAAAATCATGTGATATCCTGGCTGAGATTTTCACTGCACTGTGGAAAGACACCCTGGCCCTCGATCTCAGTTTTCAAGGGCGCATCTCATGCGTGGCCTCCTAAAATCCCAACACATTTCATGGCAATACTTCTTTGAGGTAAATTCCAGAACTCAGTCTCTAAGAGGAATCATGCCAGAATTCAAGCCCAGGTGGATCCAGTTATCTCTTCCAACCGCCAAACAAATGACCACAATTAAAACCAAACACTCCCACATGGCCCTCATCTTCTTCCATATAGACACTTATCATAACCTCTGGCTGGAGTTTTTCATGAGGGGTGCAGCCCAAGACAGTGTCAAAAATAAGCTCCCTTGCCCCTCATTTGCCTAAAGTCAAGGTGGCCTGGACACCCATCCGGTGAACCAGGAGTGATCAGATAGGCCAGCTGTTAATACTGCTCTGCATCTCCAATTTGAGGCCTACTGACTGTCAGTTATAGATTCTTTATATGATTTGGAGTCATGAGAAAACCCAAAAACCTATGGGTTAGCCTCTGCAGGGCTGTGCATAACTCATTTGAACCAAAGGATCCGTATTCTCACTTGATGGTGGTCAGGAACCTTACAAATGAATGCGAGAGACTTCATTCACAATAATTGCTCTTTTGGCCATTTTGGTTTTGGATGCACACATGGGATCTCTCTTTACATCCATCAGGTGCTGAGAATCTAAGCCACAACCTCACACAGGGCCAAGAGGCTGATTCAGACACATCCCTTTCCAAAGCAATTAAGCAAAGAGCCACAGGTTATGCCCATTCATTTCCATTTGAAAACTGTTTTCTTCAGGCTTCACAAAGGGGTGGCCTGAGGCAAAGACCTTCCTGACATTCAGGGAAACAGAACAATTGATAAGCAAAAGGCCGAAAGCATGGTTTCTCCACTGAGACTTTCTTGGTCACACTGATATCTGAGTTTTCTGAGATGCTCGCCATTCCCTTCAGCTATCCAGGACATGGCAATGTCACAGAGCTTGGAGGTGGTACATATTTTGGACACAAAACCATGAGACTATTCTGGAGAGTGGTGAGAATTCTGGAAGAAACAGGAACTTAGGAAGGTAGCAGGTGTTGCCCATGGATAAGGCAAGCTGCAGTCCATTCATAAATTGGGCAGGATGAATGCCGGGAATCTTTCTACTATACAGGACATATCAATTGTTGCATTCTATTTTCTAATGTCTACAACCACGGACACAGTGGGATACACAGACATAGAAACACTTGCCTTGTCCAACGACTTACTAGAAGAAGACCACTCCAAATCAAACAAACCGTCTTTCCTACCTATTACCAGATCATGAGACAAAACCACAAAATCACACCCACCCCACAAAGACACCTCCTTCCCCCATGTAACTCTGTGACTATCCGGAGTTTCCTCTGAGTGGTGGGCCATACTATGTTCCCCCAAAATGGCCTGTCCTATCTCAGATCTGGTCTCCTTGGCCAACTCTGTGAAGTTGTCAGGAGCCTGCGGTGAACCACTACCTACTTTCTCAGGAAAGGCCCCTATTCAGAGCTCTCCTGGTATTTGGCCATCCTCACATATGTAGGTACCAAGAAATACTGACACTCTCCTTGGTAAATTCAAACAAGTGAGCCTACTGGGTCTGGGACTGGACTGGCTCCGGGTGCCTGGCTTCCTGGATCCCAAGTTAAGAGAGTTCCATCACCAAGGAAGTGAGGTAGATCACTTCTTCAGGAACTGAATGAGGTCATTGCCTTGACAACCACTTTGTCCTAACAGTTGCTTTCAAGAGTCCCATGAGATGGAGGCTGCCCCTACTTCCTGTGACACTTTCACAAGTTAGAATGGTATATAAACCATGGGCACCCGGGAACAGCTCTCCACCTAGGACTGTTTTGGTCCATCTTCTCTACATTAAGAAGAGAGAGGCTGATTCATACACATCCATTCATGCTGACAAGGTTGTTTGCCATTGAAGATGACTTTTCTCTCTCAGGTCTTTCGTAGCTGCCTACATCTTCTCAAGGGATCATTTCTGCATGGACCTTTGATGTTCTCAACAGGTGGAACATGCCCTACATTCCTGTATTTTAAGAGCAACCCTGTCCCTGCTGTTCTGTAAAGTTCGATTGAGAGAACAGTGTATGGTTTGGGTTAGTAACATGTTCAATTTGGGGTTAGGAATCCTTCTGCATGACGAATAATGGTATTGGGAAACTATGATACTTACAAGAATATATAGGTGAAATATAAGTATAAAAACAGAAATCTAGGGAAGATATGAAGTCCAGAAGGGCATTGGGCCCTTAATTGGTACACTTAGCTTTGAATTATTTTCTGCAAAAATGTCTCAGATAAATCTATATACAATGGCATAGGAGCTTGTACCTTGGATGATTGAATGTCGAATAGAACACCCACTCAAAAAGGGATTGTCGGTAGGATTAGAAAGATAGTCAGTAGGTTTACAAAGAAGAGTGAGAATAGGATTTAGACCAAAAGTTCTTAAGCAATAGGGTTTCAGGTAGACAGTGAATGTAAATGTCAGCACAAGTGAAGAGTCAGTCACAATGATGAACAGGGGAAAATATGTAGGAAAATAGATATAAATAGAGACATTACTAAATCAGGCAAAGTATAAAGTGAGTAATAGGATTAGACATTTTCAACAGGCTTGAGGTTGAATATATAATCTTAGAAAGAAACAAAAATGTAGTCACCAATAAGATTGACATTTGAGAGCATTAGGCCACCTGGACATGGAAGGTTTTAGTAATCCATGCTCACTTTCCATTTAGGCTCTGGTACAACCTTAAGGGTGACCTTTGATTTTTTTGTCCAGAATATTACTGTGATAAAATGTATATATAGATCAGGTGACATGAGTAATTCTTCCACCATTTTTTGAGGAATATTTTGAAAACGTATAAATTAGTATTGAGGGTAAAAATAGGTGTACCCTGTGTCTATGAATATAGAGATAATGCATGAATAGACCATACAGTTAATAAATAATATAACTGGTTCCACTTTAAATAATGTATTGAATTGATATCTGAAAATACATAAGAAATCATATATTGATATATAATCATTCATAACAACTAGTTATACGTCTAATTGTAATCCTAGGGTTATGGTTTATCATGAAGAGTGTGTGAGTTTTGCTTCAAAAGTGATTATGGAAATCAAAAATAATGTGTTTGGAAAGAAGTCTCATGAAAAGACCAGTTTGAAACATGGCGGAACACGTGTTTTCTGAAGCAGAAAGTGATTGAAAGTGAAATAAATGCCTATAAATTTGTGAACTTGTGGATGAAATATATATCCAATAATGTGCATAAACTGAAGAAATAGTAATGTACTAGTTTTCAATAAAAATGAACTTCAAAATACTTATCATATCCCATAGGAATCTACTTGCATTGATGTGAAAATGGATCAGTTACTGTAGAAATATTAGGATTTATATGCACCATTCACTGAAGTTAGTTTTCAATACTAGGAAAAAAATACGTATATCAGGTGAATGAATATTTCTGAGAATAATCTTGTGAAAAGTTGATTATAAATCCACATACATAATCATGAATGAATTTAGGGAGTGTATAATAAGACACATATATTAAATATTTTGAAATATCTGGAGAGAATATATATATATATATATATATATATATATATATATATATATATCCACACACAGATTTTAAAAATTAGCAATATATATGCCAATCGAATTACACCGTGAAATATGAATCATTCACAGATCCAACAATATTCATTTTACTGGATATGGATTTATGTGTAACTTTTTTCAACTAGGAAACTCACCCATAGGTTGAATTTTCAGGTCAAACAGCGTTTAAGAGGAGTGATCTCTTCTCACACTTTGTATCTGCCAAGTCATGTAACTCACAAGAATGTACGTGTGATACCAGGTAGGATTCTATATGTGCATATAAAAATACATGTGCTGAATAGAATACAGAGAAAGGGAGACAGGAATTCACATATTTGTTAACTGTAAAAGCACATGGAAAACTATTTCAACAAAAAATTGACTAGATTTATAACTCCTACCCTATATAATGCAAAAGGCAAGTCCAAGTATACAACATGCCTCCTCTGAACTGCTTGTATTTCTATTCTGTTTCCGTAATTTTTCTCCATTATATTAGGATTAGTATTCAGAATCTAGCAGGGCATGTGTTAGTGTCAGGATTCAGTATTTCAAATGTAAAATAGAAAAATGAATCCAATGTGTATGCAAATATGTGCTAAACAAAATCTTCCCACTCTCATCCAGAACAATTCCTTGACATTTTTTTCGCCCAAAGTAAGACACAATTAGAGGAGAAGAGTAATAAAATCTGTGAATAATATGCTCAGGAGTTTACAACCTTGGAAGTGGTAGAGGAGTTTCCCTAGTATGGGACAGGGTAAACACTCCATAAACATGGAGCTCTGCTGGCCTAAATACTTCTTGAGAAACTGCCTCTGAGTTTGGGCACTTGAAATATATGTTGTTGTCAGGAGCTTTAGCTTCTTTTTAGTGAGACTATCAAAGCTGTGTCTGCATCTATGTGACCTGGAGGACATGGTTTCTTATTTTCCAATGAACATGAGGCAGCAGTGCTGAATTCTCTCTTTGTAAGTAAACTGTGGCCACTGGGGGCTAAGGGTATTCCCATGTGGACTGGGAAGCGATTTGGTCATCCTCCACTTTTCGTGGTGTTTCTTGCTGCTGCACTGGGACTTTGGCATTTGCTTCATGAAATAAAAGAAGTTCAACTGGGACACAGTTCTGGAGGCAATTCTTTCATGTGTGGTTGCTCAGGGTCTGCAGGAGAATGCACCAACCAGGCTTCTATCCCACATAGCTTGGCCCCATGTCCATAGTAACCTGATTCTAAACATTGCCCGGAAACATCTCCATATAACCAGAAGCCTTTACATGGAAGGGTTTGCTGGCTGCACCATGTAAGTCACAAGCCATTTGGGATCCAATGGCAGATCCACATGGCCCCACCACAAATTTTTTATCACACACCTGCCTACCACTGCTCTAGGCCCACTACTCAGCAGGTTCCAACATACTGGTATCTCTGTTCTACACCATTTTCATGAAACCCACTCAATCAAGGCACTGTCTTGCATATTTACGATCAGCAACAGGACATCCAAAGTTTCTCCAGTGCCACCTGGTCATGGGAATTTCAAAAATTTCATGGTATTTATCTAGGCATTTTTCAAGGATGACGTTGCAGGCACTGTGGGTTTCAATTCATTCAGGAACCTTTAAATGGTGAGGAAGCTCATTTCAATGAATGCTCTGTATAACTCTCACAGGCAAGGCTTCCCAAAGAGTGGCCAAAATGTCACATGAAGCCAGGCCTATTGAGGTCTACAAAGTAACGTCCATGTGTGTTGTGACTCTCAACAATGGCTGGCAAGTCTTTCAGAATTAAATCATGTGATCTTCTGGCTGAGATACCCAGGGCTCTGTGGAAAGCCACCCTGGGCCTAGATCTCAGTTTCCAAGGGTGATTCTCATGGGTGGACTCCTAAAATCCCAACAAAATTCATGGCAATACTTCTCTGAATTCAGTCTCTAAGGGGAATCACACCAGAGTTCAAGCCCAGGTGGTCCCAGTCATGTCTTCCAACCGGACACAAATGACCAAAATTAAAACCAAAACCCTCCCATATGGCCCTCATCTTCTTCCATATAGACACTAATCACAACCTCTGGCTGAAGGTTTCCATGAGTGGCGGAGTCCAAGAGAGTGTCCAAAATAACTCCCTTGCCCCTCATTGGCGTAAATTCAGGGTGGTCTGGACACCCTTCATGTGAAAGAGGAGTGATCAAATATGCTAGACGTTAATACTTCTATGCTTCTCCAATTTGTGGAAAACTGAGTGTCAGGTATATATTTTTACGTGATTTGCAGTCATGAGAAAACACAAGCTCCTCTGCAGGTCTTTGAAGAACCCATTTGACCCAAAGGATCCCTATTCTCACTTGATGGAGTTCAAGAACTTTAAAGAGGAAGGCGACAGACATCATCCACAAGGACTGCTTTTTGGCCATTTTGGTTTTGGATGCACACATGGGATCTTTCTTTACATCCACCACGTGCTGAGTATCTAAGCCACAACCTCACACAGGGCCAAGAGGCTGATTCAGACACATCCCTTTTCAAAGCAATTAAGCAAAGAGCCACAGGTGATCCATATTCATTTCCATTTGAAAAATGTTTTCTTCAGGCTTCACAAAGGGGTGGCATGAGGCAAAGACCTTCCTGACATTCAGGGCAACAGAACATTAGGTTAGCAAACGGCCCAAAGCAGTGTTTCTCCACTGAGACTTTCCTGGTCACACTGATATCTGAATTTTCTGAGACGCTCGCCATTCCCTTCAGCTATCCAGTACATGGCCATGTCACAGAGCTTGGAGGTGGTACATAACTTGGTCACAAAATCATGAGCCTATTCTGGAGAGTGGCCAGAATTCAGGAAGAAAACAGGAACTTAGGAAGATAGCAGGTGTTACCCATCCATAAGGCAAGCCGCATTCCTTTCATACATTGGGCAGAAAGAATTCTGGTAAGCTTTCTACTAGCCTGGACACATCCTTTGATGCATTCTCTTTTCTAATGTCTACAACCATGGACACAGTGGGATACACAGACATAAAAATACTCGCCTTGTCAAATCACTTGTTAGAAATCGTCCACTCCAAACCAAACAAACTGCCTTTCCTACCTATTCTCAGAACATGAGACAAAATCACAAACACACACTCACACCCACAAATTCACCTCCTTTCCCAAAGTAGGTCTCTGACTATCGGGTGTGACCTCTGACTGGTGGGCCGTACTATGTTCCCATCAAATGGCCTGTTCTGTCTCAGATCTGGTTTCCTTGGCCAACTCTGTGAAGTTGTCAGGAGACAACGATGAGCCACTTCCTGCTTACTCAGGAAAGGCCACTCTTCAGAGCTTTCCTGGCATTTGGCCATCCTCACATCAGTAGATACCAAGAAAGACTGACTCTGTCTTTGGTAAATCAAAAGAAGTGAGACCACTGGGACTGGGCCTGGGACTAGATTTGTGTGCCTGGATGCCTGGATCCCACGTTCAGAGAGTTCCATCACCAAGAATGTGAGGTGAGGTCACTTCCTTCAGGAACTGAATGAGGTCAATGCCTTGGCAAGCACGTTGTCCTAACATTTGCTTCCAAAGGTCCCATGAAATGGAGGCTGTCCCTAATTCCTTTGACACTTTCACAAGTTAGAATGGTATATCAAACATTGGTAACCGGGAACAGCTCTCCACAGAGGCCTCGTTTGGTCCTTCTTCTCTACATAAAGAAGAGAGAGGCTGATTCAGACACATCCCTTCATGCTGACCAGGTTGTTTGCAATGAAAGATGACTTTTGCTCTCTCAGTTCCTTCATAGGTGCCTACAACTTCTCTAGGGATCATTTGCACATAGACCTTTGAGTTTCTCAGCAGTTGGAAGATCCCCTAAATTCCTGTATTTTAAGACCAACTCTGTCCTTGCTCTTCTCTAAAGTTAGATTGAGGGAACAGTGTATGATTACGGTTAATAACAGGTTTGATTTGGAATAGAAATCATTCTGCTGGATGAATAATGGTATTGGGAACCTGCGATATTTTCAAGAATATATAGGTAAAATATATGAATCTGAAAACAAAAATCTAGGTAAGATTTGAAGCCCAGAAGGGCATTGGGCCCTTGATTGGGTATTAAGCATAGGACCTTGTAACTTGGATGATTGATTTTCAAAGAGAACTTCCAGTCAAAATGGATAGTCAGTAGTATTAGGAAGATAGTCGGTATGTTTATAAAGGAGAGTGAGTATAGGATTTGGACCAAAAGTTCTTTGGCTATAGGGTTTCGGGTATTGAGTGAATGTAAATGTCAGCACATGTGAAGAATTAATCACAATGATGAACTGGGGAAAATATGTAGGAATGCAGATATCAATAGAGACTTTAGGAAATCTGGCAAAGTATAGTTGGTAGTGAAATGTTAATAAAATAGATTCTTGTCACTTCCTGTTTTTCTGTATGCTTAATAAAACACTGTTGAAATCTTGAGAAGTGATTTCTAATCTTTTTCCCAGAATGTGCTGTCCCCAACTGCCAAACTTCAGAATGTACTCCCTCACCCAGTTGCACGCAAACTGCTCACCCGCCCAGGCCCATCAATAAACTTTCCTCCCTGCCCTCTTCAAGGAAAGTATATAAGCTCTGCTTAAGCTGTTCTCAGGGTTCTCTGCTCTATTCAAATGAGCTCTGAGCCCCAGCATGCTGGACCCCCAATAAACCCTTTGTTTTTGCATGAGAGAGTCTCTTGGTGGTCTCTTCCCCCAATGCTCTTCCGATATTTATATATGGAGGTTCCACCGAAATCCAGCAGTGGTGAACGAGAGACCCCAATGGGCTACTCTCAGGGTAAGTAAGGCACCTCTTTCTGGTTTCAGGTTTCAGGTTAGGGCTTGGCAAAATGGCTGTCGATGAAGTGTGTGAGCTCTCTTTGATGGTGGCTGGCAGACGTGTCACAGAGCCACAAGCCAAGTCCCTGGGGGACGCCACAGAGGACTCGGGAATCGAGGAATAATAGTCTCCTCGACTCAGTGATACTTTGTTTCAGATTCGGTATTGCCAGCCCATCGGGTTTTGCCACCTGCTCAGTCTTGGTCTCAGTGTTGGACGTCCATTGCCTGTCTTTATTGTTTTCTCTTGTCTGTGTCCTGTGTCGTTGCTTTTACTGTTTGTGTATCTTTCATTATGGGACAGATCACTTCAATGCCTCTGTCCCTGACCCTTGATCTATGGACCAAAGTCCGCTTAAGGGCTCAGAATGTTTCTTTTTCAGTAAAACGCTTGACCTGGCAGACTCTGTGTGCCACAGAATGGCCCACCTTTGGATTCTGATGGCCCCGAGAAGGATCTTTCTACTTCCCACTAATTTAAAAAGACAGAGATATTGTCTTACAGCCAGGGCCACATAGCCATACTGATAAACAGGAATATACCTTAACTTGGCAGGACCTCTGCAAATCTCCTCCTCCGTGGGTGAAGCCTTTCCTTGCTGTGTCCCCGTTCCTACTCCTTCCCCCACGATCTCTCAACCCCTCTGCTCCTCCTCCTCCTCCACCCTCTGTTCTCCCTGAGTCACAAGATTTGACTCTACTGGACTCTCGTTCCCCTCCTTATCTTCTACCCTTGTCCCACAACCCCCAACACCCTCTAAGTGATTCTCCAGCTGCTGACTCAGCCTCTCCGCAATTGGAGGACGCTAAGCCAGCCCAGGGCCCTCCAGATAACTCCCCTGCGTCACACACAGCCCCTCCTCCCCTGGAGGAAGCTGGACTTGCTAAAGGAACTCGCTGGTGGCAAATGATTGAAAACCCTGGAACTCCCGTGTTGCTTCCCTCCATCCCTAAGGACTAATGATTGACGATGGCCATAGGGAAAAATGCAAGCCTACCAGTATTGGCCTTCTCCTCTTCAGACCTATATAAATGGAAAAATAACAATCCTCCTTTTACCGAGGACCCAACCTGGCTCTCAAGTCTGGTGAAGTCATTGATGTTTTCACACCAACCTACTTGAGATGACTGCCAACAACTCCTAGGGACTCTCTTCATGACAGAGGAACAAAAGAGAATCCTCCTGGATGCTAGAAAAAAGTATCCTCGGACCAAATGCGTGACCGACAAAACTTCCCAATATATTCAAAGCCGGCTTTCTCTTGAAACGACCCAACTGGGACCCCAACACCTTTGAAGGTAGGGAGCATCTGTCCACTTATCGCCGGGCTCTAATAGTGGGTATCTTAGTGGCCGCTAGGTGACCAACTAATTTGGCCAAGGTAAGAGAGATTATTTAAGGGCCTGATGAATCTCCCTCTATGTTCCTAGAGATAATTATGTAGGTATATAAGAGACATACTCCTTTCGATCCTCAGGCAGAGGATCAAAAGGCATCTGTCACAATGGCCTTTATTGGGAAAGCTGCCCTGGATATTAAAAGAAAGTTACAATGCTTAGATGGATTACAAGATATGACTTTGAAGGATTTAGTCAGAGAACCCGAGAAGGTATACTTTAAGAAAGAAACTGAGGAAGAGAAGGGAGCTGAGTGAGGATAAAAGAAACAAAAGACAGACTAAGGCATTGACTAAGGTCCTGGTCACAACAACAAATAGGCCAGAAACTAAGAAACAGAGAGACAGGAAGGGATACCTGGGCACACACTAGAGGCCACCCCTGGCCTCAGATCAATGTGCCTACTCTAAAGAAAAAGGACACTGGGCCAAAGAGTGCCCTAGAAAGAGACAGCCATGCCAGCCAGATATTCTGACTCTGGAGGAATACTAAGAAAGTCCGGGCTCAGATCCTCTCCCTGACCTCAAGGTAACTTTTGAAGTGGAGGGGAACACAATAAACTTTGAAGTAGATGCAGGGGGAATATACTCAGCCCGTAAGACCCATTGGGCCCTCTACCGAATAAAAGGTCTCTAATTCAAGAGTCTAACAGAAGTAAATATCGGGCTTTGACAACTACGAGGACCATGGACCAGGGAAAAGGAAAAATCCATCACTCCTTCCTAGTAATCCCTGGCCACATTGATAGGCAGAGTTCTGCTCACCAAGCTCTGGGCCAAAATAACTTTTAACCCTGAAGGCCCCCAAGTGGAATTTTTTAATCCTTCAGTAACTACTCCTATAATCATGGCTCTAACTATGTCAGTAGCAAATGTTCATCAACTCACTCACCTTTGTTCAAAGAAACTGCATTCATTCGTGAAGGATCAAGAACACAGTTTTCCACTAACCTACTCACAGCAAAAGGAAATAACTGAATGGGTAACAAAAGCCTGTCAGTTCCATTAATTGGTTAAAGCTTACACTTCCAAGCTTCCTGCAGGAAAGCACCTATGAGGAACCAGACGAGGACATTTCTGGGAAGTGGACTTTACTGAAATTAAGCCAGTAAGGTATGGACTTAAATAACTCCTAGTCTTTGAACACACATTTTCAGGATGTATTGAAGCCTTCCCCACACACACACAAAAAAAGAAATAAAAAAGAAGAAAAAAGAAACATTGCAAATGGTTGTAAAGAAGATCCTGGAAGATATTTATTCTCCCCTTGACGACCAGTAGTCTTAACCCTCATCAGCCCCTTAAGCTGCGATGGCTGATCACAAATCCTACTGGACACGAAGTATGGCCTATCTCGAATACAGCCCCCTTACGAACCTGGTGGCCATCTCTCCACCCAGTCATTTGTCAGCTGGCTATAGGTCTTTCCTATTGGGATATCCCTGATTAACAGGATCCCACTAAAATTCCATTAAATCCTTTCCGTACCATACATAATGGAAACAAACATTATAGATGTAGGGACACGTGAGCCAGATGCAGGTTGGCTAGCCTAGATTACTATGTTTGCCCGGCAGACTATCAAAGCCACAAACAGTCACGGCTGTGGGGGGGGGAGAGCAGACTTCTATTGTAAGTCATGGGGATGTGAGCATACAGGGACTGTCAGATGGAACCCAAACTCCTCATCAAATTCTGTACACAGCATTGGCCATATTACGAATTAGATAACCAAAACCGATGGCCCCCAGAGGGGTCTCTAGATCCTCAAATTCTGTGTGACCTTTTTAACTTCTGCAAGTGCTCAAAAGGGTAAAAGGAGATTCCGCTATGTGGAGGCCTTCTCTCTCCTTTGCTCACATCCTGAACTATGCTTCTCCAATAGATGCTCACCCTCAGCCTTGTGCTCCAGACTCTCTGCTGTCACTCCCACCTCAGCAACTTGATTTCTCCCCTCCAATATCTAGATCAAAAACCCAAATCTCGACTGGTTCTCAGACCATTGCTCCCTTGCTGAGGTTGCAGGTACTGAGGTACCACTCCATTCACTCACTCCTCTCCTCTCCTGTCAGTGCCCGCACCGGGTCCCACCCAGTCCTCTTACCACCTAATGCAAAGCTCAAACCCGCTGAGAAGAATCCTCAGACCCTAATACAAGATGTAATGAAAATGGCCTTTAATGTTGCTTTGTCATCACTAAAAACAGGTTACTAAGAATTTAAAGTCCCTCACAGGCTTTTTGGAATCTCACTCCCGTCTCCCCCTCTGTTCTATCTGTTCTACTGCTCAAGTTTTTGTTGCTATTAAGATCCCAAAGCCCTCTCCCAATATTCTTTTACATCTCTCCTTCCTCATTCTCAGATCCACAGAGCTGCTCTTATCCCTGCCTTCCAAATTTTCCCGCTCTGTACCAGGCCCACAGAAAAGTCTTAACTGACCTTCTCCAGAAGTCTTCACCATGGCTGATTTAGGACTTTCAGCAAAAGAGTCCCTATAAAAGAGTTCACTGTAGATAAACTTCCTATTTTTGTGTTGCCCTGGTCTCCTTGGCAACTGGCTAAAAAATTCAGCACTCCTGATCTAGACACACCCTTACTAGTTTTTCACAAAATATTTGAAAAAAAGTCCTCTGGCCTTGAGCTGGGGCTTCACAGAGATGGCTACATTTCTAAGATAAAGAAGTTACAAACTGGGCTGTATGGAAACAGCTGGAAGGGGGAAAAAAAGAAAGGGAAGACACCCCCACCCAGGTGTCCTTGAAAAGTTAACTTGCCCAAACTGAGGAAAAAACAGAAACAAAATCTGCTTTTTGTGAACTTCTGCAGACTGTGAACTTCTGAGCCCCTTCCCTTACGTGTTGGGTACAAAATTCTGAAACTACGTAACTTGGGTTTCAGGGGATTAATTGATTACAACAGAAGCAATGCCCTCTGAATCTGGTTGAAACCAAAAATACTGTTTCCGTGTCTTTGGTGCTATCTTAGGTGCCTTGCCTTGTCCGTCCCTACAACAGTATAATTCTATATACTTAAACATTGTTTATGTTTTCATGAAATGGTCAACAGATGTGATTAATTGTGAAATGGTGCAGATGTTTCCCAGAGTGCTCTATCATGACGCAGGTTCATCTGAAGATCAAAGAGGGGGACATACAACCCGGTTCCACTGGGAACATATGTCCCTCACCTTAGCCATTCTATTACGAATAGGAGTTGCTGCAGGGTTGGGCACAAGAACCACTGCTCTGGTCCATGGGACACAACAAGTGACCCAATTAGAAGCAGCAATAGATCAAAACTTAAAGATTTTAGAAACCTCCATCACAGCTTTGCAGGAATCTTTAACCTCTCTCTCTGAAGTTGTTTTACAGAACAGTCGAGGGTTGGACCTCCTTTTCATGACAGAGGGGGGCCTTTGTGCTTCATTGAGGGAAGAATGTTGTTTTTATGTCGACAATACTGGAGTTGTAAAAAAATCTATGAGTAAATTAAAAAGATGCCTTGAAGAGCAACAACGAGAGAGAGAGGCACAAAAAGGGTTGTTTGAGTCTTTTTTTACACAGTCCCCCTGGTTAATTACGTTTTTATCAACCCTGGCCGGTCCAATAATAATCCTCATAGTATTACTAACTATAAAACCCTGTTTCCTCAACCATGTAATTTCTTTTCTCCAAGCTCAAATTGGACAAATTAAAATTATGGTAATACCCCACTAGCAGACATAGAATGTGACACCCCACAAAGATCACTTTTATGATTAAAAGTAGCCAGAAAAAGAAGTGGGGAATGAAAGGTTTATAAAATATGTACTTGTCACTTCCTGTTTTTCTGTACACTTAACGAAACACTGTTGAAATCTTGAGAACTCTTTGCTAACCTTGTTGCCAGAATGTGCTGTCCCCAATTGCCAAACTGCAGAATCTACTCCCTCACCCGGTTGAATAGAAACCTGAACTGTACTTGGATCATTGAATGTAGAAGAGAACATCCATTCAAAAAGTTATAGTCAGTTGGATTAGAAAGATAGTCAGTAAGTTTAGGAAGAAAAGTGAGTATAGGATTTGGAACAAAAGTTCTTTAGCAATAGGGTTTTGGTTAGAGAGCCAATGTAAACGTCAACACAAGGGAAGAGTCAGTCACAATGATGCACAGGGCAAAATATGTAGGAAAGCAGATATCAATAGAGACATTAGGAAATCAGGAAAAGAATAAAGTGAGTGATGGGATTAGATATTTTTAACAGGGTTGAGGATGAATATATGAGCTTAGGATAAAACAAATATGAAGTCAACAATAGGATTGACATTTGATAGCATTAGCGTAGCCCAAGACAGTGTCCAAAATAAGCTCTGTTGCCCCTCATTTGCCTAAATTCCCAGTGGCCTGTACACCCTTCCTGTGTACCAGGAGTGATCAAATAGGCCTGCCCTTAATACTGCTCTGCTTCTCCAATTTGAGTCCTACTGAGTGTCGGGTACAGATTCTTTATGTGAATTGGAAAGATGAGAAAACTCAAGCACCTATTGGATAGCCTCTGAATACATTTGAAGAACTCATTTGACCCAAAAGATCCCTATTCTCACTTGATGGAATTCAGGAACCTTACAGAGGAAGGCAAAATACTTCATCAACAATGACTGCTCTTTTTGCCATTTTGGATTTTATGCACCCATGGGATCTTTCTTTAGATCCATCAGGTGCTGAGAATCTAAGTCAAAGAATCACACTGGGCCAAGAGGCTGATTCACACACATCTCTTTCCAAATCAATTAAGAAAAGAGCCAAAGGTAAAGCATATTCATTTTCATTTGAAAAATCTTTCCTTCAGGATTCACAAAGGGTTGGCATGGGACAAAGACCTTCCTGACTCTCAGGGCAACAGAACAATAGGTAAGCAAATGGCCCAAAGCAGGGATTCTCCACTGAGACTTTACTGGTCACACTGATATCTGAGTTTTCTGAGATGCTCGCCATTCCATTCAGCTATCCAGTACATGGCCATGTCACAGAGCTTGGAGGTAGTACATATCTTGGACACAAAACCATGAGCCTATTCTGGAGATTGGCCATAATTCAGGAAGAAAACAGCAACTTAGGAAGGTAGCAGGTATCGCCCATCAATAAGGCAAGCCGCATTCAATTCATAAATTGTGCTGGATGAATGCTGGGAAGCTTTCTATGAGACAGGACACATCCATTGATGCATTCTCTTTTCTAATGTCTACAAGCACGGACACAGTGGGATACACAGACATAGAAACACTTGCATTGTCAAACGACTTACTAGAAACAGTTCACTCCAAACCAAACAAACCGCCTTTTCTAACTATTCTCAGAACATGAGACAAAACCACAAACCCACACCCGCAATGGCACCTCCTTCCCCCAAATAGGTCTGTGACTCTCCGGAGTGTGCTCTGACTGATGGGCCATACTATGATCCTCCGAAATGGCCTGACCTGTCTCAGATCTGGTCTTCTTGGCCAACAATGTGAAGTTGTTAGAAGCCAGGAGTGAGCCACTATCTGCTTTCTCAGGAAGAGCCCCTCTTCCGAGCTTTCCTGACATTTGGCCATCCTCACATCAGTAGGTATCAAGAAAGACTGACTCTGTCCTTTGTAAATCCAAAAAAGTGAGACCACTGGGACTAGAACTGAGACTGGCTCTGGGTGCCTGGCTTTCTGTATCCCAAGTTCAGAGAGATCCATCACCATGGAAGTGAGATGAGATCACGTCCTTCAGGAACTGAATGAGATCACTGCCTTGGCAACCACTTTGTCATAACAATTGCTTCCAATGGTCCCATGAGATGAGGGCTGCCAATACTTCCTGTGACACTTTCACAAGTTAGAATGGTATATCACCCGTAGGCAAAAGGGAACAGTTCTCCACACAGGCCGGGTTTGGTCCATCTTCTCTACATTAAGAAGAGATAGGCTCATTCTGACTCAACCCTTAATCCTGACCAGGTTGTTTGCCATGGAAGATGATTTTTGCTCTCTCAGGTCTTACATAGCTGCCTACATCTTCTCCAGAGATAATTTCTGATTGGAGCTTTGAGGTTCTCAACAGATGGAAGATCCACTGCATTCCTGTATTGTAAGACCAACACTGTCCCTGCTCTTCTGTAAACATAGATGTGAATTGGAGTCATGAGAAAACCCACGAACCTATGGGATAGCCTCTGCAGAACTTTAAAGAATTCACTTGACCCAAATGATCCCTATTCTCACATAATGGAGGTCAGGAACCTTACAGAGGAAGGCGAGAGACTCTATCCACCATGACAGTTCTTTTGTCCATTTTGGTTTTGGATGCACACATGGGATTTTTCTTTAGACCCATCATGTGCTGTGAATCTAAGCCACAGCCTCACATAGGGCCAAGAGGCTGATTCAGACACATCCATTTCCAAAGCAATTAACCGAAGAGGCACAGGTAATGACCATTCAATTCCATTTGAAAACTATTTTCTTCAGGCTTCACAAAGTGTGGCCTGAGGCAAAGACCTTCCTGACATTCAGGGCAACAGAATAGGTAAGCAAAAGGCCCAAAGCAGGGTTTCTCCACTGAGACTTTCTTGGGCATACTAATATCTGAGTTTTCTGAGATACTCATCATTCCCATCAGCTATCCAGTACATGGCCATGTCACAGAGATTGAGGTGGTACATATCTTGGACACAAAATCATGAGCGTATTCTGGAGATTGTCCAGAATTCAGGAAGAAAACAGGAATTTAGAAAGATACCAGGAGTTGCCCATCCATACGGCAAGCTGCAGTCCATTCATAAATTGCTCAGGATGAATGCTTTGAAGCTTTCTCGTAGACAGGACACATCCATTGATGCATTCTCTTTTCTACTGTCTACAATCACGGACACAGTATGATATATAGACACAGAAACACTCACGTTGTCAAAGGACTTACTAGAAACAGTCCACTCCAAAACAAACAAACCAGCTTTCCTAACTATTCTCAGAACATGAGACAAAACCACAAACTCACACTCACACCCAAAAAGGCACCTCTTTCCCCCAAGTAGGTCTGTGTCTATCCGGAGTGTCCTCTGACTTGTGGGCCATACTATGTTCCCCAAAAGTGGCGTGTCCTGTCTCCGATCTGGTCTCTTTAGCAAACTCTGTGAAGTTGTCAGGAGCCCGTGGTGAGAAACTACCTGCTTTCTCTGGAAAGGCCAGTCTTCATAGTTTCCAGGCATTTGGCTGTCCTCACATCAGTAGGTACCAAGAAAGAGTGACTCTGTCTTGTTAAATCCAAACAAGTGAGCCCACTGGGACATGGAGTGGGTTTGACTCTGTGTGCCTGGTTTCCTGGATCCCAAGATCACAGACTTTCATCACCAATAATGTAAGGTGAGGTCACTTCCTTCAAGAACTGAATGAAGTCACTGCCTTGGAAACCACTTTGTTTTAACAGTTTCTTCCAAGGTTCCCAAAAGATGGAGTCTGCCTCTACTTGCTGTGACTCATTCATAAGTTAGGATGGTATATCAACCATAGGCACCGGGGAACAGCTCTCCACACAGCCATGGTTTGGTCCATCTTCTCTATATTAGGAAGAGAGAGGCTAATTCAGACACATCCCTTCAAACTGACCAGGTTGTTTGCCATGGAAGATGACTTTTGCTCTCTCAGATCCTTCATACCTGCCTACACCGACTCAAGGGATTATTTCTGCAGGGACTTTTGAGGTTCTCAGCTGGTGGATGATACCCTACCTTCCTGGATTTTAAGACCAACTCTGTCCCTGCTCTTCTGTAAAGTGAGATTGAGGGAACAGTGTATGGTTAGTGTTAATTGCATGTTCGATTTGGGTTAGGAGTCATTCTGCTGGATGAATTATGGTATTGGGAACCTGTGATATTTATAAGAATATAAATGTGAAATATATGTATGAGATCAGAGATCTAGGAAAGATTTGAAGCCCAGAAAGGCATTGGGCCCTTGATTGGTATACTTAGATTGAATTATGTTCTGCACCGAGGTCTCAGATAAATCGATATACAATGGCATAGGACCCTATACCTCGGATGATTGAAAGTAGAAGAGAACATCCAGTCAAAAAGGGATAGTCTGTAGGATTAGGAAGATAGTCAGTAGGTTTAGGAAGAAGAGTGAGTCTCGGAGTTGGACAAAAAGTTCTTTAGCAATTGGTTTTCAGTTAGAGGGTGAATGTAAATATCAGCACATGTGAAGAGACAGTCACAATGATGAACTGGGAAAAATATGTAGGAAAGCAGATATCAATAGGGGCATTAGGAAATCAGGAAAAGTATAAAGTGAGTGATAGGATTAGATATTTTCAACAGGCTTGAGGTTAAATATATAATCTTAGGAAGAAACAAATATGTAGTAACCAATAGGATTGACATTTGAGAGCAGTAGGCACCCTGCACATAGATGCTTTTAGTAATCCATGGTCACTTTCTATTTAGGCTTTGGTAGAATCATATGTGTGACCTTTGCATTTTGTGTCCAGAATACTACTGTGGTAAAATGTATATGTAGATCAGGTGACATAAGTATTTCTTCCACCATAAAGGGGAGTAATATTCTGGAAACTTATAAATTAGTACTGGGGATACAAATAGGTGTACCTTGTGTTGATGATTATTGAGATGATGCAGGAATAGACCATATTGTGAATAAAGTATGTAACTGGATCCAACATTAAATAATGGATTGAGTTTGCATCTGAAAATATATTGGAAATCTTATATTGATATATATATACCATCATTCCAACGAGTTATATATGCAATGGTATTATTAGGGTTACGGTTTATCGTGAAGAGTGAGTTTTGCTTCAAAAATGATTATGGAATCGAAAATAATGTGTTTAGAAAGAAGTCTAGTGAAAAGACCAGTAAAGAAACATGGAGGAATACATGTGTTCTGAAGTAGTAAGTAATTGAAAGTGAACCAAATGCCAAAAAAATTTGTGAAGTTGTGGATGAAAAAATACATCCTATGATGTCCATAAACTGAAGAAATAGTAATGTACCAGTGTTGAGTAAAAATGAACTTCAAATTACACATCATGTCCCATAGCAATCTACTTGCATTGATGTTAAACTGGGTCAGTTACTGTAGAAATATTAGGATTTTTAAGCACCATCCACTGAACTTAGTTTTCAGTAGTAGGAAACCAAAATATATTTCAGGTGTATGAATATTACTGAGAATAATCTTGTGAAAATTTGAATTTAAATGAACATAAATGAATATGAATGAATTTAGGGAGTGTATAATAAGACACATATTTTTCATATTTTTTTAAAATCCGTAGAATATACACACACACACACGCCCACACACACACACACATGCACACACACACACACATTAATATTTAGCAATATATATGCCAATCGATATTCATCATGAAATATAATTCATTCACAAATCCAAAAATATTCATTTTACTGAACATGGATTTATGTATAGTGTTTTTCACTAGGAAGCTCACCCATAGGTGGAATTTTCAGTTCCATCATTATTTAGGGAGAGTCATCTCTTCTCACAATTTTTATATTCCAAAGTCAGTGATCTTACAAGAATGTACGTGTGATACCAGGTAGGATATTGTATATGCATAAAAAAATTACATGTGCTGAATAGGATACAGAGAAAGGGAGACAGGAATTTACATATGTGATAACTTTAAAAAATCATGGAGAAATATTAAAATGAAATGTTTACTAAATTTAAAACACATACTGTTGATAAAGAGGAAGACAAATACAAATATACACCATGCTTCCTATAAAAGGACTGTACTTCTATTCAGTTAGGTTTTTTTTTTCTCCATGATATTAGGATTAGTAGTCAGAGTCTAGTAGGGTATGGGTTAGTGTCAGGGATTCAGTATTTCAAATGGAAAATAGGAAAATGGATCTAATGTGTATGCAAACATGTGATACACAAAAATCTTCCCTCTCTTATCCAGAACAATACCTTGACATAACCATGGCTAAAAGTAAGACACAATTAGAGGAGAGGAGTTAGAAAACCTGTGAATACATATGTGGAATGAAAAATGCTCAGGAGTTCACAACACTGGAGGTGGTAAAACAGTTTACAAAAGTATGGGAGAGGGTAAACACTCCAGAAACATGGAGCTGTGCTGACCTAAAGACTTATTGAGAAACTTCCTCTGAGGTTAGGCACAAGAAATATATGTATGGCAATATGTAAATCAATGGTTCTGCAACTGATGTGATTCTGCAATCTGTATATGGAGTAAAAATGGGAGCTCATATCCCACTTGAATCAAAGTGTGAAATTTGATATATCAAGAAGTATGTACTGTTTTGAACAACCTACAATAAAAATTAATTAAAAAAAGAAAAAGAAATATATGTAATTGTCAGGAGATTTAGCTTCGTTTGTAGTGACACCAAAAATCTGGGTCTGCATCTATGTGACCTGGAGGACATGGTTCTTTATTTTGTAATGAACATGAGGCAGCAGGTCTGAAATCTCCCTTTGTAGGTAAACTGTTGCTACTGGGAGCTAAGTGTCTTCCCGTGTGGTCTGTGAAGCCATTTGGTCATCCTCCACTTTTCAGGGTGTTTCTTACTGCTGCACTGGGAATTTGGTATTTGCTTCATGAAATACAATATGTTAAACTGGGACACAATGCTGGAGGGAGTTCTGTCATGTGTGGTTGGTCAGGGTAGGCAAGAGAATGTACGAACCAGGCTTCTATCCCACATAGCTTTCCCCTTGACTATAGCAACCTGATTCTGAACATTGCCCTGAAACCTCTACATATAACAAGATGCCTTTACATATAAAGGTCTGCTGCCTGCACCATGTCAGTCGCAAGATTTGGAAGCCAATGGAAGATCCAGGTGGTCCTACCAAAAATATTTATTTACACACCTATAGTCCACTGCTCTACGCCCACTACCCAGCAGGCTCCAACTTACTGGCATCTCTGTTCTACACCATTTTCACGAAACTCAGTCAATCAAGGCACTGTTTGTTATACTCATGATCAGCAACAGGATATCTTAAGGTTATCCAGTGCCACCTGGTCATGGGGATTTCAAAAATTTCATGGTATTAATCTAGTCATTTTTCAAGGATGAAGTTGGAGGCACCGTGGGTTTCATTTAATTCAGGAACCATTAAATGGTGAGGAAGCTCATTTCAATGAAAGCTCTGGAGAACACTCACAGGCAAGCCTTCCCAAAGAGTGGCCAAAAGGACACATGAATCCAGGCCCATTGAGGTATACAATGTGAGGTCCATGTGTGTTTGGACTCTCAACTATGGCTACCAAGTCTTTAAGAATTAAATCATGTGATATCCTGGCTCAGAATCCCTGAGCTCTGTGGAAAGCCATCCTGGGCCTAGATCTCAGTTTCTAAAAGCGATTCTCATGCGTGGTCTCCTAAAATCCCAACACTATTCATGGCAATACTTCTCTGAGGTCAGTTCCAGAACTCAGTCTCTAAGGGGAATCACACCAGAGTTCAAGCCCTGGTGGACCCAGTCATCTCTTCCAACTACCACACAAATTACCACAATTAAAACAAGAACCCTCCCATATGGCCCTCATCTTCTTTCATATAGACACTCATCATAATCTGGCTGGAGGTTTCCATGAGGGGTGCAGACCAAGACAGTGTCCCACATAAGCTCCTTTGCCCCTCATTTGCCTAAATTCAAGGTGGCCTGGACACCCATCCTGTGAACCAAAAGTGATCAAATAGGCCTGCCGTTAATAACTCTCCAATTTGAGGACTACTGTCTATGGGGTTTAGATTCTTTATGTGAATTTTAGTCATGAGAAAACCCAAGCACAATTGGCTAGCCTCTGCAGGTTTTGTAGAACTCTTTTGTCCCAAAGGATCCCATTCTCACTTGATGGAAGTCAGGAACCTTACAGAGGAAGTCGAGAGACTTCCTCCCAATAATTGCTCTTTTGGCGAATTTTCTTTTGGATGCACACATGGTAACTTTCTTTAGATCCATCAGGTGCTGAGAATCTAAGCCACAGCCACACACAGGGCCAAGGGCCTGATTCAGACACATCCCTTTCCAAAGCAATTAAGGAAAGTGACACAGGTATGCCCATTCATTTCCATTTGAAAACTGTTTTGTTCAGGCTTCACAAAGGGGTGGCCTGAGGCAAAGACCTTCCTGACATTCAGGGCAACAGAACAATAAGTAAGCAAAAGGACGAAAGCAGGGTTTCTCCTCTGAGACTTTTCTGGTCACACTGATATCTGAGTTTTCTGAGATGCTCGCCATCCCCTACAGCTATCCAGTACATGGCCATGTCACAGAGCTTGGAGGTGGTACATATCTTGGACACAAAACCATGGGCCTATTCTTGAGATTGGCCGGAATTCAGGACGAAAATAGAAACTTAGGAAGGTAGCAGGTGTTGCTCATCGATAAGGCAAGCTACAGTCCATTCATAAATGGGGCAATATGAATGCTGAGAAGATTTCTACTAGACACGACACATCCATTGATGGATTCTCTTTTCTAATGTCTACAACCACGGAAACAGTGGAATACACAGACATAGAAACACTCGCCCTGTGAAAAGACTTACTAGAAACAGTCCACTTCAAATGAAACAAACCGACTGTCCTACCTATTCTCAGAAAATGAGACAAAACCACAAACCCACAACCACACCCACAAAGGCACCTCCTTCCCCTAAGTAGGTCTGTGACTATCCAGAGTGTCCTCTGACTTGTGGGCCATAATATGTTCCCCCAAAATGGCCTTTCCTGTCTCAGATCTTGTCTCCTTGGCCAACTCTGTGAACTTCTTAGGAGCCAACGGTGAGCTACTACCTGCTTTCTCATGAAAAGCCCTGCATCCGAGCTTTCCTGGCATTTGGCCTTCCTCACATCTGTAGGTACCAAAAAATACTGACCCTGTCCTTGGTAAATCCAAACAAGTGAGACCACTGGGACTGGGACTGGGACTGGCTCTGTGTGCCTGGCTTCCTGGATCCCACGTTCAGAGAGTTCCATCACCAAGAAAGTGAGGTGAGGTCACTTCCTTCCTGAACTGAATGAGGGCACTGTCTTGGCAGCCACTTTGTCCTAACTGTTGCTTCCAAGGGTCCCAAGAAATTGAGGCCGCCCCTACTTCCTGTGACATTTTCACAAGTTAGAATGGTATATCAACCAAAGGCACCCAGGAATAGATCTCCACACAGGCCTGGTTTGGTCCATGATCTCTACATTAAAAAAAAAAATCTGATTCAGACACAACCTTTTATCCTGACCGGGTTATTTGCCATGGAAGATGACTTTTGGTCTCTCAGGTCCTTTATTGCTTCCTACATCTTCTCCAGGGATCATTTCTGCATGGACCTTTGAGGTTCTCAGCAGGTGGAAGTTTTTCTACATTTCTGTATTGTAATATCAACTCCTTCCCTGCTCTTCTGTAAAGTTAGATTGAGGGAACAGTGTCCGGTTATGGTTAAAAACATGCTCGATTTGGGTTAGAAATCATTTTCCTGGATGAATGATCGTATTGGGAACTTGCTATGTGTAGAAGAATATATAGGTGAAATATATGTATGAAAAAAGAAATTTAAGTCTGATTTGAAGCCCAGAAGGGCATTGGGCACTTGATAGTGATACGTGGTGTTGAATTACGTTCTGCAGAGTTGTCTCAGATAAATCGATATACAATGGCATAGCACCTTGTACGTTGCATGAATTAATGTAGAAGGAACATCAAGTCAAAAAGGCATAGTCGGTAGTGAAAGGTTAATAAAATTAATAAAATATATACTTGTCACTTCCTGTTTTTCTGTATACTTAACAAAACACTGTTGAAATCTTGAGAAATGTTTGTTAATCTTGTTCTAGAATGTACTGTTCCCAACAGCCGAACTGCAGAATGTACTCCCTCACTCGGTGTCATGCAAACCGCCCACTCGCCCTTACCCATCACTGAACTTCCCTCTCTTCCCTCTCCAAGGAAAGTATATAAGCTCTGCTTAAGCTGTTCTCAGAGGTCTCTGCTCTATTTAATTTAGCTCTGAGCTCCAGCATGCTGGACCACAAATAAACCCTTTGCTGTTGCATGAGACAGTCTCTTGGTAGTATCTTCCTCTGACACTTGCCTGACCTTTACATATTGAGGTTCCACTGAGTTCCAGCAGTGGCGGATGAGAGACCCCAACGGGCTCCTCTCGGAGCAAGTAAGGCGCCTCTTTCTGGTTTCAGGTTTCTTGTTAGGGCTTGGCAAAATTGCTGGCGATGAAGAGCCTGGGCTCTCTCCGACGGTGGCTGAGAGACATGTCACAGAGACAAAGAGCACCTCTCTGGAGGACCCCGCAGAGAACTCGGGAAATCAAGGAACAATAGTCTTCTCGACTCAGTGATATTTTCTTTTAGATTCGTTATTGCCATACCATTGGGTTTTGCCGGCTACTCATTCCTGGTCTCAGTGTTGGACGTTCATTGCCTGTCTTTATGGTCTTGTCTTATCTGTGTCGTGTGTCCTTGCTTTTACTGTTTCTGGAACTTTCATTATTGAACAGAGCACGTCAATGCCTCTGTCCCTGACCCTTGATCACTGGACCAAAGTCCGCTTAAGGGCTCAGAATCTTTCTTTTTTTAGTAAAACGCTGGACCTGGCAGGAATCTCTGTGCCTCAGAATGGCCCATCTTTGGAGTCGTATGGCCCCTAGACGGATCTTTCTACTTCCCACTAATTTAAAAAGTCAGAGGTATTGTCTTTCAGCCAGCGCCACATAGCCATCCGGATCAACAGCCATATATCTTAACTTGGCAGGACCTCTGCAAATCACCTCCTCCATGGGTGAAGCCTTTCCTTGCCCCTACCTCTGCTCCTACTCCTTCCCCCATGATCTCTCAAACCCTCTCAACCTCCTCCTCCTCCACCCTCTGTTCTCCCTGAGTCACAGATTTGACTCTACTGGACTCTTCTCCCCCTCCTTATACCCTGCCCTCGTCCCCTAACACACAACACACTCTAAGTGATTCCGCTGCTGCTGACTAAGCCTCTCTACCATTGGAGGAAGCTAAGCCGGTAATAGGATCTGACAATGGACCGATGTTCATGACCCAGGTAAGTCAGGGGTTAGCCAGGAACCTGGGGATTAATTGGAAGTTAAATTGTGCTTATAGACCACAGAGTTCAAGACAAGTAGAAAGAATGAATAGAACCATTAAAGAGACCTTAACGAAATTAAGCTTAGAGACCAGCATAAGATTGGACTATGCTCCTGCCTTATGCAATGTTTCATGCAAGAAAAAATCCCTTTGTTTCTTTGAGTAACCTTACCACATGTGAAATTCTTTATGGTGGCCCTCCTCCAGTAGGGGACCTAAGCCCAACTGTAAGACCTAAAGATCCTTTCCACACCCCCTTGCTTGACAGACTTAAAGATCTTGAAAGAACTCAGTAATACCTGTGAAAACAGCTGGCCACTGCCTACCCAACTGGGAACCAGGGGATTCCACATCCATATCAAGTAAGAGATTTCATCTATGTAAGATGATATCAGGTGTCATCCCTGGTACCCCGCTGAAAAGGACCATACCAGGTGCTATTATAACACCTACAGTGGTAAACGTAAACAGAATCACTTCCTGGATCCATACCTCTCATCTCAAGCCTGCTGCCTATACAGAATCTTTCTGGAAACTGAAAAAGACTGGTAACAGTTTCAAATTGTGTATTGGCAATGTGAATAAGGTTATATACTCTCCCCTTGGCTACAAGTAGTCCTAACCCTCATCAGCCCATTAAGCAGTGATGGCTGATCACAAATCCTACTGGAAAAGAAGTATGGTCTATCTCGCATACAGCCCCCTTAGGGACCTGGTGGCCATCTCTCCACCCAGACATTTGTTAGCTGGCTATAGGTATTTCCTATTGTGATATCCCTGATGAAGAGGATCCCACTAAAATACCATTAAATCCCTTCTGTACCATAGATAATGGAAACAAACATTATGGATGTAGGGACACGCGAGCCAGATGCAGATTGGCTAGTCTAGATTACTAAGTTTGCCTGGCAGACTATCAAAGCCACAAAGAGTAATGGCTGTGTGGGGGAAAAGCCGACTTTTTCTGTATGTCATGGAAATGTGTGCATACAGGGGCTGCCTGATGAAACCCCAATTCTTCATCAAATTCAGTACACAGCATTGGCCACATTACCAATTAGACAACCAAAAACTATGGCACCCAGATGGGTCTCTAGATCCTCAAATTTTGCGTGACCTTTGTAACTTCTGCAAGTGCTCAAAAGAGTGAAAGGAAATTCCCCTATGTGGAAGCCTTTTCCCTCCCCCACTCACATCCTGAACTATGCTTCTCCAATAGATCATTATCCTCAGCCTTCTGCTCCAGACCCTCTGATGTCACTCCCATCTCAGCAACTTGATTTCTCCCCTCCAATAACTAGATCAGAAACCCAAAGCTCCACCAGTTCTCAGACCATCGGCCCCTTGCTGAGGTAGCAGGTACATAGGTACCGCTCCACCGACTCATTCCTCTCATCTCCTGTCAGTGCCCTCACCGGGTCCCACCAGGTCCTCTTACCAGCTAACCCAATGCTCAAACGAGCTGAGGAGAGCCCTGAGACCCTTATCCAAGATGTAATATAATTGGCCTTTAAAGTTGCTTTGTCATCACTGAAAACAGGTTACTAAAATTTAAAGTCCCTCACAGGATTTTGGGATCCTCACTCCCATCTTTCACTCTGCTCTACCTGATCTACTGCTCAAGTTTGCTGCTAGGAAATTCCCAATACCCTTTCGCATTATTCTTTTACATCTCTCTTTTCCCTCATTCTCAGATCCTCGGAGGTGCTCTCAGCCCCACCTTCCCCGTCTTTCCCCCTCTGTACCAGGCCCACAGAAAAGTCTTAAATGACCTTCTTCAGAAGTCTTCACCATGGCTGAGTTTTGAACTTTCAGCAAAACAGTCCCAATAAAGACTTTAATGTAGATAAACTTTCTCTTTCGTATTGCCCTGTTCTACTTGGCCACTGGCTAAAAATCTCAGTACTTCTAAGCTAGACAACCCCTAACTAGTTTTTCACAAAATATGTGAACAAGTCCTCTGGCCTTCAGCTGGGGCTTCACAGAGATGGCTACATTTCTAAGATAAAGAAATTACCAACCGGGCTCCATGGTAACAGCTGGCAGGGGGAAAATAAGAAATGGAAGAAAAAGCTCTCCTCCTCCCAGGTGTCCTTGAAAAGTTAACTTGCCCAGAACAGAAGGAAAAACAGAAACAAATACTGCTTTTTTAAACTTCTGAAGACTGTGAACTTCTGAGCCCCATCCCTTATATGTTGGGTACAAAATTCTGAAACTACCTAAACTTGAGTTTCAGGGGATTAATTGATTACAATAGAAGCAATGCCCTCTGAATCCGGTTTCAACCAAATAGGACTGTTTCCCTCTCTTGAGTGCTATCTTAGGTGCCTTGCTTTGTCAGTGCCTACAACAGCATAATTCTATATACTTAAACATCGTTTATGTTTTCATGAAATGATCAAGATATGTGATAAATTGTGTAATGGTGCAGATGTTTCCCAGAGTGCTCTATCATGACGCAGGTTCATTTGAAGATCAAATAGGGGGGGCATACAACCGGTTCCACTGGGAACATATATCCCTCACTTTAGCCATCCTATTAGGAATAGGAGTTGCTTCACGGGTGGGCAGAGGAACCAGTGGCATTGTCCATGGGACACAAAAGATGACCCAATTAGAAGCAGCAATAGAGCAAAAGTAAGATATTAGAAACCTCCTTCAGGGCTTTGCATGAAACTTTATCCTCTCTCTCTGAAGTTGTTTTACAGAACAGTTGAGGGTTGGACCTCCTCTTCATTAGAGAAGGGGGCCTTTGTGCTGCATTGAGGGAAGAATGTTGTTTTTATGCTGACTATACTGGAGTCGTAATAAAATCTATGAGTAAATTTAAAAGACACCTCGAAGAGCATCAACAAGTGAGAGAGGGCCCAAAAGGGTGGCTTGAGTCTTGGTTCACACAGTCCCCCCGGTTAACTACGTTTTTATCAACCCTGGCCGGTCCAATAATAATCCTCATATTATTGCTAACTATAAAACCCTGTTTGCTCAACCGTGTAATGTCTTTTCTCCAGGCTCAAATTGGAGGAGTTAAACTTATGGTAATACCCCACTAGCAGACATTGAATGTGACACCCTCCAATGATCATTTTTATGATTAAAATTAGCCAGAAGAAGAAGTGGGGAATGAAATATTAATAAAATAGGTACTTGTCACATCTTGTTTTTCTGTATGCTTAACAGAACACTGTTGAAATCTTGAGAAATGTTTGCAAAACTTGTTCCCAGAATGTTCTATCCCCAGCTGCCAAATTGCAGAATGTACTCCCTCTCCCAGTTGCATGCAAACCGCCCACTCGCCCTGACACATCAATACAATTCCCTCCCTTCTCTCTCCAGGGAAAGTATATAAGCTCTACTTCAGCTATTCTCAGGGCTATCTGCACTATTCAGGTGAGCTCTGAACCCCAGCATTCTGGACACCCAATAAACCCTTTGATGTTGCATGAGATAGCCTGTTGGTAGTCTCCTCCTCTGAAGCTCGCACCACGTTTACTTGGATGATTGAATGTAGAAGAGAACATCCAGTCAAAAAGGGATAGTCTGTAGCATTAGGAAGATAGTCAGTAAGTTTAGGAAGAAGGGTGAGTATAAGATTTGGAACAAAAGTTTCTTAGCAATAGGATTTCGATTAGAGAGTGAATGTAAATGTCAGCACAAGTGAAGAGTCAGTCACAATGATGAAGTGGGGAAAATATGTAGGAAAGCATATATCAATAGAGACATTACAAAATGAGGCAGAGTATAAAGTATGTGATAGGATTAGACATTTTGAACAGGGTTGAGTTTAAATATATAATCTTAGGAAGAAACAAATATGTAGTCACAAATAGGGTTGACATTTGAGAGCATTGGGCAAATTTCAGGTGGATGAATATTTTGAGAATAATCTTGTGAATAGTTGATTATAAATCCACATACATGAACATGAATGAATTTAGGGAGTGAATATAAGACACATATATTTCATATTTTGAAAAATCTGGAGAGTGTATATATATATATATATATATATATATATATATATATATATATACATATATATACATATACATAAAACACACACACAGACAAAAAAGTAGCAATATATATGTCAATCAAAATTCATTATAAAATATATACCATCCACAGATCTAAAAATATTCATTTTACTGAACATGGATTTATGTATAATGCTGTTCAACTAGCAAGCTCACCCATAGGTTGAATATTCAGTTCCAACAGGGTTTAGTAGGTGTGATCTCTTCTAACAATTTGTATCTGCCAAGTCAGCCACCTCACAAGAATGTACGTGTGGTACCAGATAGGAATCTATATGTGCATATAAGAATACAGAGAAAGGGAGACAGGAATTCACATATTTGTTAACCTTAAAAATACTAGGACAACTATTTCAACAAACAATTGACTAGATTTATAACTCCAACTCTGTATCATGCAAAAGGCAAGTCCATCTATACACCATGCCTACTCTGTACTGCTTGTATTTCTATTCTTTATGGGTTATTTTTCTCCATCATATTAGGATTAGTAGTCAGAGTCTGGTAGGGTATGGGTTAGAGTCAGGTATTCAGTATTTTGAATTGAAAATAGGACACTGAATCCAATGTGTATGCAAATATATGCTACGGAAAAATCTTCCCACTCTCCTCCAGAACAATGCCTTGACATTACCTTCGCCCCAAGTAAGACACAATTAGAGGAGAAGAGTTAGAAAATCTGTGAATACATATCTAGAATGGAAAATGCTCCAGATTTCACATCTTTGGAGGTGGTAGAGGAGTTTCCAAAAGTAAGAGACAGGGTAAACACTCCACAAACATGGAGCTCTGCTGGCCAAAAGACTTTTTGAGAATCTGCCTCTGAGGTTGGGCACTTGAAATATATGTTGTTGTCAGGAGCTTTAGCTTTATTTGTAGTGAAACCATCAAAGCTGGATCTGCATCTATGTGACCTGGAGGAAATGGTTACTTATTTTCAAATAAAAATGAGGCAGCAGTGATGAATTCTCTTTTTGTAGGTAAACTTTGGCCACTGAGGGCTAAGGGTCTTCCCGTGTGGACTGTGAAACCAATGGTCATCCTCAAATTTTCGTGGTGTTTCTTGCTGCTGCAGTGGGAGTTTGGTATTTGCTTCATGAAATACAACGAGTTCAAATGGGACACAGTGCTGAAGGGAGTTCTGTCAGGTGTGGTTGGCAGGGTCTCCAGGAGAATGCACCAACCAGGGTTCTATCTCAAGTAGCTTGCCCCCTTGACAATAGCAACATGATACTGAACATTGCCCTGAAACCTCTCCATATAAAAATATGCCTTTACATATATGGGTGTGATGGTTGCACCTTGTCAGTCACAGCCATTTGGAAGCCAATGGAAGATCCACATGGCCCCACCACAGATGTTTTATCACACATTTGCATAACACAGCTCTAGGCCCACTACTTACCAGGCCCCAACTTACTGGCATCTCTGTTCTACACCATTTTCATGAAACCCAGTCAATCAAGGCCCTGTCTGGTATACTCATGATCATCAACAGGACATCAAAGGTCCTCCAGTGCCAGCTGGTCATCGGAATTTCTAAAATTTCATGGTAATTATCTAGCATTTTTTCACAGATGCATTTGGAGGCAATGTTGGTTTCAATTCATTCAGGAACCATTAAATGGTGAGGAAGCTAATTTCAGGGAAATCTCTGGAGCACTCTCACAGGCAAGTCTACCCAAAGAGTGGCCAAAAAGTCACATGAAGCCAGGCCCATTGAGGTCTACAAAGCAAGGTCCAAGTGTGTTTTGAATCTCAATTATGCCTGCCAAGTCTTTCAGAATAAAATCATGTAATATCCTGGCTGTGATTCCCAGTGTTCTGTGGAAAGCCACTCTGGGCCTTGATCCCAGGTTCCAATGGCAACTCTCATTCCTGGCCTCCTAAAATCCCAACACAATTCATGTCAATACTTCTCTGAGGTCAGTTCCAGAACTCAGTCTCTAAGGGGAATCACAGCAGAATTCAAGCCCAGGTTTACCCAGTCATCTCTTCCAACTGCCACACAAATGACCACAATTATAACCAAAACACTCCTACATGGCCCTCATCTTCTACCATAAAGATACTCATCATAACATCTGGATGGAGGTTTTCATGAGAGGCACATCCCAAGACAGTGTCCAAAATAAGCTCCCTTGCCCCTCATTTGCCGAATGTCAGGGTGGCTTGGACACCCTTCTTGTGAACCAGGAGTGATCAAATAGGCCTGCCCTTAATACTGCTTCGCTTCTCCAATTTGAGGCTCTCTGACTGTGGGGTCTAGATTCTTTTTGTGAATTGGAGTCATGAGAAAAGCCAAGCCCCTCTGCAGAGATTTGAAGAACTCATTTCACCCAAAGAATCCCTATTCTGACATGATGGATTTCAGAAACCTAACAAAGGAAGGCAATATAATTCATGCACATTGATTGAACGTTTTTCCATTTTGGTTTAGATGCACATATGGGATCTTTCTTTACTTCCATCAGGTGCTGAGAATCTAAGTCACAGCCTAAAACAGGGCAAAGGGCCTGAATCAGACACATCCTTTTCCAATGAAATTAAGCAAAGAGCCAGAGGTGATGCACATTCATTTCCATTTGAAAACTGTTTTCTTCAGGCTTAACAAAGGGGTTGCATGAGACAAAGACCTTCCTGATATTCAGGGCAACAGAACAATAGGTAAGCAAAAGGCCCAAAGCAGGGTATCTCCACTGAGACTTTCCTGGTCACACTGATATCTGAGTTTTCTGAGATGCTGGCCATTCCATTCAGGTATCCAGTACATGGCCATGTCAAAGACCTTGGATTTGGTACATATCTTGGACACATAACCATGAGCCTATTCTAGAGAGTGGCCAGAATTCAGGAAGAAAACAGGGACTTAGGAAGGTATTAGGTGTTGCCCGTGCATAAGGCAAGCCACACTCCATTCATAAATTGGGCAGGATGAATGCTGGGAAGCTTTATACTAGACATGACACATCCATTGCTGCATTCTCTTTTCTAATGTCTACTACCACAGGCACAGTGGGATACACAGACATGGAAACCTCACCTCTTCAAACGACTTACCGGAAACAGTTCACTCCAAAACAAACAAACCGCCATTCCTACCTATTTTCAGAACATGAGACAAACCACAAACCCACACCCACTCCCAAAAAGGCACCTCCTTCCCCATAGGTGTATGACTAACCAGAGTGTCCTCTGACTGGTGGCCATACTCTGTTCTTCCGAAATGGCCTGTCCTCTCTCAGATCTGTTTTCCTTGGCCAACTCTGTAAAGTTGTAAGGAAAAAGTGGAGAGCCACTACCTGCTTTCTCAGGAAAGCTCCCTATTCAGAGCTCTCCAGGCATTTGGTAATCCTCACTTCAGTAGGTACCAAGAATGACTGACTCTATCTTTGGTAAATCCAAACAAGTGAGCCCACTGGGACTGGGACTGGGACTGCCTCTGGGTGCCTGGCTCCTTGGATACAAAGTTCAGAGAGTTCCATCACCAAGGAAATGAGGTATGTCACATTCTTTGGAACTGAATGAGGTCACTGCTTTGGCAAAGGTATATCTTATGATGTGCAAAAACTGAAGAAATAATAATGTACCAGTGTCGAATACAAATGAATGACAAATTACATATCATGTCCCATAGGAGTCTACTTGCATTGATGTTAGACTGGGTCAGTTACTGTAGAATAATTAGGATTTGTATGCACCATTCAGTGAAGTTAGTTTTCAGTACTAGGAAACAAATATGTATTTCAGGTGGATGAATATTTCTGATTATAATCTTGTGAAAAGTTGATTATAAATCCACATACATGAACATGAATGAATTTAGAGAGTGTATAGTAGACACATATATTTCATATTTTGAAAAATTTGGAGAGTATATCTATATCTATATCTATATCTATATATACACACACACACACACCAACACACACACACAACACTCACACACATTAAAAAGTACCAATATAAATGCCAATCGAATTCATCAGTAAATATATATCATCCACAAATGCAAAAATATTTATTTTACTGAACATGAGTTAATGTATAATGTTGTTCTACTAGGACGCTCTCCTATAGGTTGAATTTTCATTTCCAACAGCATTTAGGAGGAGTGAACTCTTCTCACAATTTGTATCTGCCAAGACAGCCACCTCACAAAAATGTACGTGTGATACCTGGTAGGATTCTATATATGCATATAAATATACATGTGTGAATAGGCTACAGAAAAGGGAAACAAGAATTCACATATTTGTTAAGTTTAAAAACACATGGAGAATATTTCAATTAAAATTTGACTAGATTTATAACTCCTCCCTTATATAATGCAAATGTCAAGTCCAACAATACAACATGTCTTCTCTGAAGTGCTTGTATTTCTATTGTGTTGGGTTAATTTTCTCCATTATATTAGGATGAATAGTCTGAGTCTACTAGGTATGGGTTAGTGTCAGGGATTCAGTATTTCGAATGGAAAATTAGAAAATGAATCCAATGTGTATGTAAATATATGCTGCACAAATATCCTCCTGCTCTCATCCAGAACAATGCCTTGTCATTACCTTCACCCCAATTAAGAAACAATTAGAGGAGAAGAGTTACAAAATCAGTGAATACATATCTGGAATGGAAAATGCTCAGGAGTTCACAACCTTGGAGGTGGTAGAGCAGTTTCCAAAACTAAGGGACAGGGTAAACACTCCACAAACATGGATCTCTGCTGGCCTAAAAATTTTTTGAGAAACTGCCACTGAGTTTTGCACTTGAAATATATGTTGTTTTCAGGAGATTTGGCTTCCTTTGTAGTGAGACCATCAAAGCTGGGTCTGAATCTATGTGACCTGGAGGACATGGTTTCTTATTTCCAATGAACTAGATGAAGCAGTGCTGAATCCTCTCTTTGTAGGTAAACTGAGGCCACTGGGGACTAAGTGTCTCCCCGTGTGGACTGTGAAGCCATTTGGTCCTCTTCCACTTTTTGTGGTGTTTTTGCTGCTGCACTGTGAGTTTGGTATTTGTTTCACGAAATACTAGGAGCTAAACTGGGACACAGTGCTGGAGGGAGTTCTGTCACGTGTGGTGGGTCAGGGTCTGCAAGAGAATGCACCAACTAGGCTCCTATCTCTCACAGCTTGCCCCATTGCCCCCTTGTCCATATCAACCTGATTCTTAATTTTCCTCTGAAAACTCTCCATGTAACAAGATGCCTTTACATACAAGGGTCTGCTGGCTGCACCATGTCAGTTACAAGTCATTTGGAATCCAATGGTAGATCCACATGGCCCTACCACGGATGTTTTCTCAAACACCTCCCCACCACTGCTCTAGACCCACTACTCAGCAGGCTCCAACTTACTGGCATCTCTGTTCTACACCATTTTCATGAAACTCAGTAAGTCAAGGCACTGTCTGGTATAATCATGATCAGCAACAGGACATGCAATGTTTCTCCAGTGCCACCTGGTCATAGGAATTTCAAAAATTTCATGGTATTTATCTAGCCATTTTTCAAGCATGAAGTTGGAGGCACTGTGGATTTCAGTTCATTCAGCAAACATTAAATGGTGAGGAAGCTCATTTCAATGAAATCTCTGGAGAACTCTCACAGGCACGGCTTCCCAAAGAGTGGACAAACGGTCACATTAGGCCAGGCCCATTGAGGTCTACAATGTGAGGTCCATGTGTGTTTTGACTCTCAACTATGGCTGCCATTTCTTTAAGAGTAAAATCATGTGATATCCTTGCTGAGATTCCCAGGCCTCTGTGGAAATCCACCCGGGGCCTAGGTCTCAGTTTCCAAGAGCGACTTTCATGCGTGGCCTCTTAAAATCCCAACAAAATTCATGGCAATGCTTCTCTGAGTTCACTTCCAAAATCCAGTCTCTAAGGGGAATCACACCAGAGTTCAACCCCACGTGTACCCAGTCATTTTTTCCAATGCCACACAAATGACCAAAATCAAAACCAAAACACTCCCACATGGCCCTCATCTTATTCCATATAGTCAATCATCTTAACCTCTGGCTGGAGGTTTCCATGAGGGGCGCAGCCCAAGACAGTGTCCAAATTCAGCTCCTTTGCCCCTCATTTGCCTAAAGTCAGGGTAGCCTGGACACCGTTTCTGTGAACCAGGAGTGAACAAATAAGCCTGCCTTTAATACTTCTTTGTTTCTCCAATTTCAGGCCTACTGATGTTAGGTATCAATTCTTTAGGTGATTTAGAGTCATGTGAAAACACAAGCACCTCTGCAGGGCTTTGAAGAACTCATTTGACCCAAAGAATCCCTATTCTCATTTGATGGAGTGCAGGAACCTAACAGAGGAAGGCAAGAGACTTCATCCACAATGAATGATATTTTTTGCCATTTTGGTTTTGGAAGCTCACATGGGATCATTCTTAAGATCCATCAGGTGCTGAGAATCTAAGTCACAGCCACACACAGGTCCAAAGGCTGATAAAGACACATCTCTTTCCAAAGCAATTAAGCAAAGAGCCACAGGTGAGGCCCATTCATTTCCATTTGAAAACTGTTTTCTTCAGGCTTCACAAAGGGGTGGCATGAGGCAAAGACCTTCCTGACATTCAGTGCAACACAACAATAAGTAAGCAAAAGGCCCAAAGCAGGGTTTCTTCACTGAGATTTTTCTGGTCACACTGATATCTGAGTTTTCTGAGATGCTCGCCATTCTCTTCAGCTATCCAGTACATGGCCATGTCACAGAGCTTGGCAGTGGTACATATTTTGGACACAAATCCATGAGCCTATTCTGGAGAGTGGCCAGAATTCAGGAAGAAAACAACAACTTAGAAAGATAGCAGGTGTTGCACATCGATAAGACAAGCTGCAGTCCATTCATATATTGGGCAGGATGAATTATGGGAAGATTTATACTAGACAGGACACATCCATTAATGCATTCTCTTTTCTAATGTCTACAACAACAGACACAGTGGGATACACAGAAACAGAAACACTCGCCGTGTCAAATGACTTACTAGAAACTGTCCACTCCAAACCAAACAAACCGCCTATCCTATCTATTCTCAGAACATGAGACAAAACAACAAACCCACACCCACTCCCACAAAGGCACCTCCTTGCCCCAAGTAGGTCTGTGACTATCCGGAGTGTCCTCTGACTGGTGGGCCATACTATGTTCCCCCGAAATGGCCTGTCTTCTCTCAGACATTCTTTCCTTGACCAACTCTGTGAAGATGTCAGGAAAAAGTGGTTAGCCACTACCTGTTTTCTCAGGAAAGGTCCATCTTCAGAGCTCTCCTGGCATTTGGCCATCCTCACATCATTAGGTACCAAGAAAACTGACTCTGTCCTTGGTAAATCCAAACAAGTGAGCCCACTGGGACTGGGACTGGGACTGCCTCTGGTGCCTGGCTTCTTGGATACCAAGTTCAGAGAGTTCCATCACCAAGGAAATGAGGTATGTCACATTCTTTGGAACTGAATGAGGTCACTGCCTTGGCAACCACTTTGTCCTAACAGTTGCTTCCAAGGGTAACATAAGATGGAGGTTGCCCCTACTTCCTGTGACACTTTCATAAGGTAGAATGTATATCAACCATTGGCACCCGGGAACAGCTCTCCACTCAGGCCTGGTTAGGTCCATCTTCTCTACAATAAGAACAGAGAGATTCAGATTCAGACACATCCCTTCATCCTGACCAGGTTGTTTGCCATGGAAGATGACTTTTGCTCTCTCAGGTGCTTCATACCTGCCTACAACTTCTCCAGGTATCATTTGTGCATGGACATTTGAGGTTCTCATCAGGTGGAAGGTCCCCAACTTTCCTGTATTGTAAGAACCACTCTGACAGCTCTTTTGCCCATTTTGGTTTGGGATGCACACATGGGATTTTTCTTTAGACCCATCATGTGCTGTGAATCTAAGCCACAGCCTCACATAGGGCTGAGAGGCTGATTCAGAAACATCCATTTCCAAAGCAATTAAGCAAAGAGGCACAGGTAATGACCATTCTTTTCCATTTGAAAACTATTTTCTGCAGGCTTCACAAAGTGTGGCCTGAGGCAAAGACCTTCCTGACATTCAGGGCAACAGAATAGGTAAGCAAAAGGCCCAAAGCAGGGTTTCTCCACTGAGACTTTCTTGGGCATACTGATATCTGAGTTTTCTGAGATACTCGCCATTCCCTTCAGCTATCCAGTACATGGCCATGTCACAGAGATGGAGGTGGTACATATCTTGGACACAAAATCATGAGCGTATTCTGGAGAGTGTCCAGAATTCAGGAAGAAAACAGGAATTTAGAAAGATGGCAGGAGTTGCCCATCCATACGGCAACCTGCAGCCCATTCATTAATTGCACAGGATGAATGCTTTGAAGCTTTCTTGTAGACAGGACACATCCATTGATGCATTCTCTTTTCTAATGTCTACAATCACGGACACAGTATGATATATAGACACAGAAACACTCACTTTGTCAAAGGACTTACTAGACACAGTCCACTCCAAAACAAACAAACCAGCTTTCCTAACTATTCTCAGAACATGAGACAAAACCACAAACTCACACTCACACCCCAAAAGTCACCTCCTTTCCCCAAGTAGGTCTGTGACTATCCGGAGTGTCCTCTGACTTGTGGGCCATACTATGTTCCCCCAAAATGGCGTGTCCTGTCTCCAATCTGTTCTCTTTGGCCAACTCTGTGAAGTTGTCAGGAGCCCATGGTGAGAAACTACCTGCTTTCTCTGGAAAGGCCAGTCTTCATAGTTTCCAGGCATTTGGCTGTCCTCACATCAGTAGGTACAAAGAAAGAGTAACTCTGTCTTGTTAAATCCAAACAAGTTAGCCCACTGGGACATGGAGTGGGTTTGACTCTGTGTGCCTGGTTTCCTGGATCCCAAGATCACAGACTTTCATTACCAAAACTGTAAGGTGATGTCACTTTCTTCAAGATCTGAATGAAGTCACTGCCTTGGAAACCACTTTGTTTTAACAGTTGCTTACATGGTTCCCAAAAGATGGAGGCTGCCTCTACTTGCTGTGACTCATTCATATGTTAGAATGGTATATCAACCATAGGCACTGGGGAACAGCTCTCCACACAGGCATGGTTTGGTCCATCTTCTCTACATTAGGAAGAGAGAGGCTAATTCAGACACATCCCATCAACCTGACCAGGTTGTTTGCCATGGAAGATGACTTTTGCTCTCTCATGTCCTTCATAGATGCCTACATCTTCTCCAAGGATCATTTCAGCATGGACCTTTTAGGTTTTCAGCAGCTGGAAGATCGCCTATATTCCTGTTTTGTAAGACCAACTCTGTCCCTGCTCTTCTGTAAAATTAGATTGAGGGAAAAGTGTATGGTTAGGGTTAATAACATGTTCAATTTGGGTTAGGAATCATTCTCTGGAATGAATATTTGTATTAGGAACCTGCGATATTTATATGAATATATAGGTAAAATATAAGTATGAAAACAGAAATCTAGGTAAGTTTTGAAGCCCAGAAGGGCATTGGGCCCTTGATTGGGATACTTAGCATTGATTTATGTCCTGCACAGTTGTCTCAGTTAAATCAATATACTATGGCATAGGACCTTCTAATTTGGATGATTGAATGTGGAAGAGAACATCCAGTCAAAAAGGGATATTCGGTAGGATTAGGAAAATAGTCGGTGGGTTTAGATAAAAGAGTGAGTATAGGATTTGGACCAAAAGTTCTTTAGCAATAGGGTTTCAGGTAGAGAGTGAATGTAAATGTCAGCACATGTGAAGAGTCAGTCACAATGATGAACTGGGTAAAATATGTAGGAAAGCAATATTTTGAAGACGTATAAATTAATTGGGGGTACAAATAGGTGTACCTTGTGCCTATGAATATAGAGATAATGCATGAATAGACCATACTGTGAATAAATAATATAACTGGTTCGAACTTTAAATAATGGATTGAATTGATTTCTGAAAATATAGAGGAAACCTAATATTGATATACAATCATCCATTCCAAACAGTTATGCATCTAATGGTGATATTAGATTTATGGTTTATCATGAAAAGTGTGTGAGTTTTGCTTCAAAACTGATTATGAAATTAAAAAAAAATGTGTTTGCAGAGAAGTCTCATGAAAAGACCAGTCAAGAAACCGGGAGGAATACATGTGTTCTGAAGCAGGAAATGATTAAAAGTGAAAAAATACCTATAAAGTTGTGAACTTGTGCATGAAATATATATCTTATGATGTGCAAAAACTGCAGAAATATTAATGTAGCAGTGTGGAATATAAATGAACGTCAAAATACACATCATGTCCCATAGGAATCTACTTGCATTGATGTTAAACTGGGTCAGATACTGTAGAATTATTAGGATTTGTATGCACCATTCACAGAAGTGAGTTGTCAGTACAAGGAAACAAATATGTATTTCAGGTGGATGAATATTTCCAATAATAATCTTGAGAAAAGTTGATTATATTTCCTCATGCATGAACATGAATGAATGTATGAATGTAGAGAGTGTATATAAGACACATATATTTCATGTTTTGATAAATCAGGAGAGTATATATATATATATATATATATATATATATATATATATATATATACCAAAAAAAACACACAGAGAAACATAAAAAAGTAGCAATATATGCCAAATGAAATTTATAATGAAATATATAACATCTACTGATGCAAAAATATATACTTTACTGAACATGGAATTATGTATAATGTTGTTGTACTAGGAAGCTCACCCATAGGTTGAATTTTTAGTTCCAACAGCGTTTAAGAGGGGTAGTCTCTTCACACAATTTATATCTGCCGAGTCAGCAACCTCACAAAAATGTACGTGTGATACCAGGTAGGATTCTATATGTACATATAAAAATACATGTGCTGTATAGGCTAGAGAGAAAGGGAGGCAGGGATTCACATATTTGTTAATTTTAAAAACACATGAAAAACTATTCCAAATAAAAATTCACTAGATTTATAACACCTACCATTTATTATGCAAAAGAAAAGTTCAAAAATACACCATGCCTCCTCTGACCTACTTGTATTTCTGTTCTATTTGGGTTATTTTTCTCCATCATATTAGGATTAGTAGTCAGAGTCTAGTAGGGTATGTGTTAGTGTCAGGGATTCAGTATTTTGAATGGAAAATAGGAAAAAGAATCCAATGTCTATCAAATATGTGCTACACAAAATATTTTCCCTCTCTCATCCAGAACAATGCCTTGACATTACCTTCACCCCAAGTAAGACACAATTAGTGGAGAAGAGTTATAAAATCTGTGAATATATAACTGGAATGGAAAATGCTCAGGAGTTCACAACCTTGGATGTGGTAGAGAAGTTTCCATTAGTAAGGGACAGGTTAAAAACTCCACAAACATGGAGCTCTGCTGGCCTAAAGGACTTCTTGATAAACTGCCTCTGAGGTTGGGCACTTGAAATATATGTTGTTTTCAGGAGCTTTAGCTTCCTTTGTCGTGAGACCATCAAAGCTGGGTCTGATTCTATGTGACCTGGAGGACATGGTTTCTTATTTTCTAATGAACATGAGGCAGCAGTGGTGAATTCCTTCTTTTAAGTAAAATGTGACCAGTGCGTGCTAAGTCTCTCCCCATCTGGGCTGTGAAGCCATTTGGTCATCCTCCACTTTTTCATGGTTTTTCTTTCTCCTGCATTGGTAGTTTGGTATTTGCTTCACGAAATACAAGGAGTTCAAAAGGGACACAGTGCTGGATGGAGTTCTGCCACATGTGGTTGGTCAGGGTCTGCAGGAGAATGCACCAACCAGGCTTCTATCCCACATAGCTTTTTCCCATGTCTATTGCAACCTGATTCTTAACATTGCCATGAAACCTCTCCATATAACAAGACGCCCTTACATATTAGTGTCTGCTGGCCTCACCATGTCAGTCACAACCCATTTGGAAGCCAATGGCAAATCCATATGGCCACATCAGAAATGTATTATGACACACATACACATCACTGCTCTAGGCACACTACTCAGCAGGCACCAACTTACTGGCATGTCTGTTCTAGATCATTTTCATGAAACACAGTCAATCAAGGCACTGTCTAGTATACTCATGATAAACAACAGGACATCCAAAGGTTCTCCAGAGACATGTTGTATAGTTGGACTTGACATTTCCATTATATAAGGTAGGAGTTATAAATCTAGTCAAATTTTAATTGAAATATTCTCCATGTGTTTTTAAACTTAACAAATATGTGAATTCTTGTTTCCCTTTTCTGTAGCCGATTCACACATGTATATTTATATGCATATATAGAATCCTACCAGGTATCACACGTACATTTTTGTGAGATAGCTGTCTTGGCAGATACAAATTGTGAGAAGAGTTCACTCCTCCTAAATGCTGTTGGAAATGAAAATTCAACCTATAGGAGAGAGTCCTAGTAGAACAACATTATACATTAACTCATGTTCAGTAAAATAAATATTTTTGCATTTGTGGATGATACATATTTACTGATGAATTTCGATTGGCATTTATGTTGGTACTTTTTAATGTCTGTGAGTGTTGTGTGTGTGTGTGTGTGTGTGTGTGTGTGTGTGTGTGTGTGTGTATATAGATATAGATATAGATATAGATATACTCTGCAAATTTTTCAAAATATGAAATATATGTGTCTAATATACACACTCTATATTCATTCATGTTCATGTATGTGGATTTATAATCAACTTTTCACAAGATGATAATCAGAAATATTCATCCACCTGAAATACATATTTGTTTCCTAGTACTGAAAACTAACTTCAGAGAATGGTGCATACAAATCCTAATTATTCTACAGTAACTGACCCAGTCTAACATCAATGCAAGTAGACTCCTATGGGACATGATATGTAATTTGTCATTCATTTGTATTCGACACTGGTACATTATTGTTTCTTCAGTTTTTGCACATCACAGGATATACATTTCATCCACAAGTTCACAAATTAATAAGCATTTGTTTCAACTTTAATCATCTTGCTTCAGAACACATGTATTGTCAGGGTTTCTTGACTGGTCTTTTCATGAGACTTCTTTCCAAACACATTATTTTGAATTTCCATAATCATTTTGAAGCAAAACTCACACACTCTTCATGATAAACCAAAACACTAATATTTCCATTAGATATATACCTGGTTGGAATTAATGATTCTATATCAATATATGATTTCCTTTAATTTTTCAGATATCAGTTAATTCATTATTTAAAGTTCAAAAAAGTTATATTATTTATTCACAGTATGGTCTATTCATGCTTTTTCTCTATGTTCCTAGAAACAGGGTACACCTCTTTGTACCCCCGATTCTCATTTTACACCTTCAATATATTGCTCCCAGAAATGGTGAAAGAAATACTCATGTCACCTCATTATCACAGTAATATTCTGGACAAAAAATGGAAAGGTCACACTTATGATTGTACCAAAGCCTAAATGGAAAGTGAACATGGATTTCTAAAAACATCCATGCCCAGGTTGCCTAATGCTGTCAATTGTCAATACTATTGGTGACTACATATTTGTTTTTTTCCTAATTTATATATTCAAACTCAACCCTGTTGAAAATGTCTAATTCTATCACTCACTTTATACTTTGCCTGATTTCGTAATGTTTCTATTGATATCTGCTTTTCTACATATTTTCCCCAGTTCAACATAGTGACTGACTCTTCATATGTGCTGACATTTACATTCACTCAACAACCGAAAGTCTATTGCTAAAGAACTTTTGGTCCAAATCCTATACTCACTCTTCTTCCTAAACCTACAGACTATCTTCCTAATCCTACTGAATATCCCTTTTTTACTGGATGTTCTCTTCTAAATTCAATCATCCAATGTACAAGGTCCTATGCCATTGTATATCGAATTATCTGAGGCATCTTTGCAGAACATCATTCAAAGCTAAGTATCCCAATCAAGGGCAAAACCCTTCTGGGCTTCAAATCATACCTAGATTTCTGTTTTCCTACTTATATTTCACCTCTATATTCTTGTAAATATTGCAGGTTCCCAATACCATTATTCATCACACAGAATCACTCTTAATCCAAATCAAACCTGTTTTTAACCCCAAGTATACACCGTTCCCTCAATCATTTTACAGAAGAGCAGGGACAGAGTGGTTCTTACAATACAGGAAAGTTGGGGACCTTCCACCTGATGAGAACCTCAAATGTCCATGCACAAATGATACCCTGAGAAGTTGTAGGCAGGTATGAAGCACCTGAGAGAGCAAAAGTCATCTTCCATGGCAAACAACATGGTCAGGATGAAGGGATGTGTCTGAATCTGAATCTCTCTCTTCTTATTGTAGAGAAGATGGACCAAACCAGGCCTGAGTGGAGAGCTGTTCCCGGGTGCCAATGGTTGATATACATTCTACCTTATGAAAGTGTCACAGGAAGTAGGGGCAACCTCCATCTTATGTTACCCTTGGAAGCAACTGTTAGGACAAAGTGGTTGCCAAGGCAGTGACCTCATTCAGTTCCAAAGAATGTGACATACCTCATTTCCTTGGTGATGGAACTCTCTGAACTTGGTATCCAAGAAGCCAGGCACCCAGAGGAAGTCCCAGTCCCAGTCCCAGTGGGCTCACTTGTTTGGATTTACCAAGGACAGAGTCAGTTTTCTTGGTACCTAATGATGTGAGGATGGCCAAATGCCAGGAGAGCTCTGAAGATGGACCGTTCCTGAGAAAACAGGTAGTGGCTAACCACTTTTTCCTGACATCTTCACAAAGTTGGTCAAGGAAACAAGATCTGAGAGAAGACAGGCCATTTCGGGGGAACATAGTATGGCCCACCAGTCAGAGGACACTCCGGATAGTCACAGACCTACTTGGGGGAAGGAGCTGCCTTTGTGGGAGTGGGTTTGTGTTTGTTGTTTTGTCTCATGTTCTGAGAATAGATAGGAAAGGTGGTTTGTTTGGTTTGGAGTGGACAGTTTCTAGTAAGTCATTTGACACGGCGAGTGTTTCTGTGTATCCCACTGTGTCCGTTGTTGTAGACATTAGAAAAGAGAATGCATTAATGAATGTGTCCTGTCTAGTATAAATCTTCCCATAATTCATCCTGCCCAATATATGAATGGACTGCAGCTTGTCTTATCAATGTGCAACACCTGCTATCTTTCTAAGTTGTTGTTTTCTTCCTGAATTCTGGCCACTCTCCAGAATAGGCTCATGGATTTGTGTCCAAAATATGTACCACCTCCAAGCTCTGTGACATGGCCATGTACTGGATAGCTGAAGAGAATGGCGAGCATCTCAGAAAACTCAGATATCAGTGTGACCAGGAAAGTCTCAGTGCAGAAACCCTGCTTTGGGCCTTTTGCTTACTTATTGTTGTGTTGCACTGAATGTCAAGAAGGTCTTTGCCTCAGGCCACCCCTTTGTGAAGCCTGAAGAAAACAGTTTTCAAATGGAAATGAATGGGCCTCACCTGTGGCTCTTTGCTTAATTGCTTTGGAAAGGGATGTGTCTTTATCAGCCTCTTGGGCCTGTGTGTGGCTGTGACTTAGATTCTCAGCACCTGATGTATCTTAAGAATGATCCCATGTGAGCTTCCAAAACCAAAATGGCAAAAAATTTCATTCATTGTGGATGAAGTCTCTTGCCTTCCTCTGTTAGGTTCCTGCACTCCATCAAAAGACAATAGGGATTCTTTGGGTCAAATGAGTTCTTCAAAGCCCTGCAGAGGTGCTTGTGTTTTCGCATGACTCTAAATCACCTAAAGAATCGATACCTAAAAACAGTAGGCCTCAAATTGGAGAAACACAGAAGTATTAACGGCAGGCTTATTTGTTCACTCCTGGTTCACAGAAACGGTGTCCAGGCTACCCTGACTTTAGACAAATGAGGGGCAAACGAGCTGATTTTGGACACTGTCATTGGCTGCGCCCCTCATGGAAACCTCCAGCCAGAGGTTAAGATGATTGACTATATGGAATAAGATGAGGGCCATGTGGGAGTGTTTTGGTTTTAATTTTGGTCATTTGTGTGGCATTGGAAAAAATGACTGGGTCCACGTGGGCTTGAACTCTGGTGTGATTCCCCTTAGAGACTGGGTTTTGGAACTGAACTCAGAGAAACATTGCCATGAATTTTGTTGGGATTTTAAGAGGCCACGCATGAAAGTCGCTCTTGGAAACTGAGACCTAGGCCCCGGGTGGATTTCCACAGAGGCCTGGGAATCTCAGCAAGGATATCACATGATTTTATTCTTAACGAAATGGCAGCCATAGTTGAGAGTCAAAACACACATGGACCTCACATTGTAGACCTCAATGGGCCTGGCCTAATGTGACCTTTTGTCCACTCTTTGGGAAGCCATGCCTGTGAAAGTTCTCCAGAGATTTCATTGAAATGAGCTTCCTCACCATTTAATGTTTGCTGAATGAACTGAAACCCACAGTGCCTCCAACTTCATGCTTGAAAAATGGCTAGATAAATACCATGAAATTTTTGAAATTCCTATAACCAGGTGGCACTGGAGAAACATTGGATGTCCTGTTGCTGATCATGAGTATACCAGACAGTGCCTTGATTTACTGAGTTTCATGAAAATGGTGTAGAACAGAGATGCCAGAAATTTGGAGCCTGCTGAGTAGTGGGTCTAGAGCAGTGGTGGGGAGGTGTTTGATAAAACATCCGTGGTAGGGCCATGTGGATCTACCATTGGATTCCAAATGGCTTGTAACTGACATGGTGCAGCCAACAGACCCTTATATGTAAAGGCATCTTGTTATATGGAGAGTTTTCAGAGGAAAATTAAGAATCAGGTTGATATGGACAAGGGGGCAATGGGGCAAGCTGTGAGAGATAGGAGCCTAGTTGGTGCATTCTCTTGCAGATGCTGACCCACCACACGTGACAGAACTCCCTCCAGCACTGTGTCTCCGGTTAACTCCTAGTATTTCGTGAAACAAATATCAAAATCACAGTGCAGCAGCAAAAACACCACAAAAAGTGGAAGAGGACCAAATGGCTTCACAGTCCACACGGGGAGACACTTAGTCCCCAGTGGCCTCAGTTTACCTACAAAGATAGGATTCAGCACTGCTTCATCTTGTTCATTGGAAAATAAGGAACCATGTCCTCCAGGTCACATAGATGCAGACCCAGCTTTGATGTTCTCACTACAGAGGAAGCCAAATCTCCTGAAAACAACATATATTTCAAGTGTGGAAGCTCAGAGGCAGTTTCTCAAAAAGTTTTTAGGCCAGCAGAGCTTCATGTTTGTGGAGTGTTTACCCTGTCCCTTAGTTTTGGAAACTCCTCTACCACCTCCAAGGTTGTGAACTCCTGAGCATTTTCCATTCCAGATATGTATTCACTGATTTTGTAACTCTTCTCCTCTAATTGTGTCTTACTTGGGGTGAAGGTAATGTCAAGGCATTGTTCTGGATGAGAGCGGGAGGATATTTGTGCAGCATATATTTACATACACATTGGATTCATTTTCCAATTTTCCATTCGAAATACTGAATCCCTGACACTAACCCATACCTAGTAGACTCAGACTATTCATCCTAATATAATGGAGAAAATTAACCCAACACATTAGAAATACAAGTACTTCAGAGGAGACATGTTGTAGAGTTGGACTTGACATTTGCATTATATAAGGTAGGAGTTATAAATCTAGTCAAATTTATTTGAAATATTCTCCATGTGTTTTAAACTTAACAAATATGTGAATTCTTGTTTCCTTTTTCTGTAGTCTATTCACACATGTATATTTATATGCATATATAGAATCCTACCAGGTATCACACGTACATTTTTGTGAGGTGGCTGTCTTGGCAGATACAAATTGTGAGAAGAGTTCACTCCTCCTAAATGCTGTTGGAAATGAAAATTCAACCTATAGGAGAGCGTCCTAGTAGAACAACATTATACATTAACTCATGTTCAGTAAAATAAATATTTTTGCATTTGTGGATGATACATATTTACTGATGAATTTCGATTGGCATTTATATTGGTACTTTTTAATGTCTGTGAGTTGTGTGTGTGTGTGTGTGTGTGTGTGTGTGTGTGTGTATAGATATAGATATAGATATACTCTCCAAATTTTTCAAAATATGAAATATATGTGTCTAATATACACTCTCTAAATTCATTCATGTTCATGTATGTGGATTTATAATCCACTTTTCACAAGATGATAATCAGAAATATTCATCCACCTGAAATACATATTTGTTTCCTAGTACTGAAAACTAACTTCAGAGAATGGTGCATACAAATCCTAATTATTCTACAGTAACTGACCCAGTCTAACATCAATGCAAGTAGAATCCTATGGGACATGATATGTAATTTGTCATTCATTTGTATTCGACACAGGTACATTATTGTTTCTTCAGTTTTTGCACATCACAGGATATACATTTCATCCACAAGTTCACAAATTAATAAGCATTTGTTTCAACTTTCACCACTTCTTGCTTCAGAACACATGTATTGTCAGGGTTTCTTGACTGGTCTTTTCGTGAGACTTCTTTCCAAACACATTATTTTGAATTTCCATAATCATTTTGAAGCAAAACTCACACACTCTTCATGATAAACCAAAACACAAATATTTCCATTACATATATACCTGGTTGGAATGAATGATTGTATATCAATATACGATTTCCTTTAATTTTTCAGATATCAGTTCAATTCATTATTTAAAGTTCAAAAAATTTATATTTTTTATTCACTGTATGGTCTATTCATGCTTTTTCTCTATGTTCCTAGAAACAGGGTACACCTCTTTGTACCCCCGATTCTCATTTTACATCTTCAATATATTGCTCCCAGAAATGGTGAAAGAAATACTCATGTCACCTCATTATCACAGTAATATTCTGGACAAAAATGGAAAGGTCACACTTATGATTGTACCAAAGCCTAAATGGAAAGTGAACATGGATTTCTAAAAACATCCATGTCCAGGTTGCCTAATGCTGTCAATTGTCAATCCTATTGGTGACTACATATTTGTTTTTTTCCTAATTTATATATTCAAACTCAACCCTGTTGAAAATGTCTAATTCTATCACTCACTTTATACTTTGCCTGATTTCGTAATGTTTCTATTGATATCTGCTTTTCTACATATTTTCCCCAGTTCAACATAGTGACTGACTCTTCATATGTGCTGACATTTACATTCACTCAACAACCGAAAGTCTATTGCTAAAGAACTTTTGGTCCAAATCCTATACTCACTCTTCTTCCTAAACCTACCGACTATCTTCCTAATCCTACTGAATATCCCTTTTTGACTGGATGTTCTCTTCTAAATTCAATCATCCAATGTACAAAATCTTATGCCATTGTATATGGAATTATCTGAGGCATCTTTGCAGAACATCATTCAAAGCTAAGTATCCCAATCAAGGGCAAAACCGTTCTGGGCTTCAAATCATACCTAGATTTCTGTTTTCCTACTTATATTTCACCTCTATATTCTTGTAAATATTGCAGGTTACCAATACAATTATTCATCACACAGAATCACTCGTAACCCAAATCAAACCTGTTTTTAACCCCAAGTATACACTGTTCCCTCAATCATTTTACAGAAGAGCAGGGACAGAGTGGTTCTTACAATACAAGAAAGTTGGGGACCTTCCACCTGATGAGAACCTCAAATGTCCATGCACAAATGATACCTGGAGAAGTTGTAGGCAGGTATGAAGCACGTGAGAGAGCAAAAGTCATCTTCCATGGCAAACAACCTGGTCAGGATGAAGGGATGTGTCTGAATCTGAATCTCTCTCTTCTTATTGTAGAGAAGATGGACCAAACCAGGGATGAGTGGAGAGCTGTTCCCGGGTGCCAATGGTGATATACATTCTACCTTATGAAAGTGTCACAGGAAGCGGGGGCAACCTCCATTTTATGTTACCCTTTGAAGCAACTGTTAGGACAAAGTGGTTGCCAAGGCAGTGACCTCATTCAGTTCCAAAGAATGTGACATACCTCATTTCCTTGGTGATGGAACTCTCTGAACTTGGTATCCAAGAAGCCAGGCACCCAGAGGCAGTTGCAGTCCCAGTCCCAGTGGGCTCACTTGTTTGGATTTACCAAGGACAGAGTCAGTTTTCTTGGTACCTAATGATGTGAGGATGGCCAAATGCCAGGAGAGCTCTGAAGATGGACCTTTCCTGAGAAAACAGGTAGTGGCAAACCACTTTTTCCTGACATCTTCACAGAGTTGGTCAAGGAAACAAGATCTGAGAGAAGACAGGCCATTTCGGGGGAACATAGTATGGCCCACCAGTCAGAGGACACTCCGGATAGTCACAGACCTACTTGGGGGAAGGAGGTGCCTTTGTGGGAGTGGGTGTGGGTTTGTTGTTTTGTCTCATGTTCTCAGAATAGATAGGAAAGGCGGTTTGTTTGGTTTGGAGTGGGCAGTTTCTAGTAAGTCATTTGACATGGCGAGTGTTTCTCTTTCTGTGTATCCCACTGTGTCCGTTGTTGTAGACATTAGAAAAGAGAATGCATTAATGGATGTGTCCTGTTTAGTATAAATCATACCATAATTCATCCTGCCCAATATATGAATGGACTGCAGCTTGTCTTATCGATGTGCAACACCTGCTATCTTTCTAAGTTGTTGTTTTCTTCCTGAATTCTGGCCACTCTCCAGAATAGGCTCATGGATTTGTGTCCAAAATATGTACCACCTCCAAGCTCTGTGACATGGCCATGTACTGGATAGCTGAAGAGAATGGCGAGCATCTCAGAAAACTCAGATATCAGTGTGACCAGGAAAGTCTCAGTGCAGAAACCCTGCTTTGGGCCTTTTGCTTACTTATTGTTGTGTTGCACTGAATGTCAGGAAGGTCTTTGCCTCAGGCCACCCCTTTGTGAAGCCTGAAGAAAACAGTTTTCCAATGGAAATGAATGGGCCTCACCTGTGGCTCTTTATCAGCCTCTTGGACCTGTGTGTGGCTGTGACTTAGATTCTCAGCACCTGATGGATCTTAAGAATGATCCCACGTGAGCTTCCAAAACCAAAATGGCAAAAAATATCATTCATTGTGAATGAAGTCTCTTGCCTTCCTCTGTTAGGTTCCTGCACTCCATCAAATGACAATAGGGATTCTTTGGGTCAAATGAGTTCTTCAAAGCCCTGCAGAAGTGCTTGTGTTTTCGCATGACTCTAAATCACCTAAAGAATCGATACCTAAAATCAGTAGGCCTCAAATTGGAGAAACAAAGAAGTATTAATGGCAGGCTTATTTGTTCGCTACTGTTTCAGAGAATCGGTGTCCAGGCTACCCTGACTTTAGGCAAATGAGGGGCAAACGAGCTGATTTTGGACACTGTCTTGGGCTGCGCCCCTCATGGAAACCTCCAGCCAGAGGTTAAGATGATTGACTATATGGAATAAGATGAAGGCCATGTGGGAGTGTTTTGGTTTTAATTTTGGTCATTTGTGTTGCATTGGAAAAAATGACTGGGTCCACGTGAGCTTGAACTCTGGTGTGATTCCCCTTAGAGACTGGGTTTTGGAACTGAACTCAGAGAAGCATTGCCATGAATTTTGTTGGGATTTTAAGAGGCCACGCATGAAAGTCACTCTTGGAAACTGAAACCTAGGCCCCGGGTGGATTTCCACAGAGGCCTGGGAATCTCAGCAAGGATATCACATGATTTTATTCTTAAAGAAATGGCAGCCATAGTTGAGAGTCAAAACACACATGGACCTCACATTGTAGACCTCAATGGGCCTGACCTAATGTGACCTTTTGTCCACTCTTTGGGAAGCCGTGCCTCTGAGAGTTCTCCAGAGATTTCATTGAAATGAGCTTCCTCACCATTTAATGTTTGCTGAATGAACTGAAACCCACAGTGCCTCCAACTTCATGCTTGAAAAATGGCTAGATAAATACCATGAAATTTTTGAAATTCCTATGACCAGGTGGCACTGGAGAAACATTGGATGTCCTGTTGCTGATCATGAGTATACCAGACAGTGCCTTGATTTACTGAGTTTCATGAAAATGGTGTAGAACAGAGATGCCAGAAATTTGGAGCCTGCTGAGTAGTGGGTCTAGAGCAGTGGTGGGGAGGTGTTTGATAAAACATCCGTGGTAGGGCCATGTGGATCTACCATTGGATTCCAAATGGCTTGTAACTGACATGGTGCAGCCAACAGACCCTTATATGTAAAGGCATCTTGTTATATGGAGAGTTTTCAGAGGAAAATTAACAATCAGGTTGATAAGGACAAGGGGGCAATGGGGCAAGCTGTGAGAGATAGGAGCCTAGTTGGTGCATTCTCTTGCAGACCCTGACCCACCACACGTGACAGAACTCCCTCCAGCACTGTGTCCCAGTTTAGCTCATAGTATTTCGTGAAACAAATACCAAACTCACAGTGCAGCAGCAAAAACACCACAAAAAGTGGAAGAGGACCAAATGGCTTCACAGTCCACACGGGGAGACACTTAGTCCCCAGTGGCCTCAGTTTACCTACAAAGAGAGGATTCAGCACTGCTTCATCTTGTTCATTGGAAAATAAGAAACCATGTCCTCCAGGTCACATAGATGCAGACCCAGCTTTGATGGTCTCACTACAGAGGAAGCCAAATCTCCTGAAAACAACATATATTTCAAGTGTGGAAGCTCAGAGGCAGTTTCTCAAATAGTTTTAGGCCAGCAGAGCTCCATGTTTGTGGAGTGTTTACCCTGTCCCTTAGTTTTGGAAACTCCTCTACCACCTCCAAGGTTGTGAACTCCTGAGCATTTTCCATTCCAGATATGTATTCACTGATTTTGTAACTCTTCTCCTTTTATTATGTCTTACTTGGGGTGAAGGTAATGTCAATTCATTGTTCTGGATGAGAGCGGGAGGATATTTGTGCAGCATATTTTTACATACACATTGGATTCATTTTCCAATTTTCCATTCGAAATACTGAATCCCTGACTAACCCATACCTAGTAGACTCAGACTATTCATCCTAATATAATGGAGAAAATTAACCCAACACAGTAGAAATACAAGTACTTCAGAGGAGACATGTTGTATAGTTGGACTTGACATTTGCATTATATAAGGTAGGAGTTATAAATCTAGTCAAATTTATTTGAAATATTCTCCATGTGTTTTAAACTTAACAAATATGTGAATTCTTGTTTCCTTTTTCTGTAGTCTATTCACACATGTATATTTATATGCATATATAGAATCCTACCAGGTATCACACGTACATTTTTGTGAGGTGGCTGTCTTGGCAGATACAAATTGTGAGAAGAGTTCACTCCTCCTAAATGCTGTTGGAAATGAAAATTCAACTTATAGGAGAGCGTCCTAGTAGAACAACATTATACATTAACTCATGTTCAGTAAAATAAATATTTTTGCATTTGTGGATGATACATATTTACTGATGAATTTCGATTGGCATTTATATTGGTAATTTTTAATGTCTGTGAGTTGTGTGTGTGTGTGTTTGTGTGTGTGTGTGTGTGTGTGTGTGTGTGTGTATATAGGTATAGATATAGATATAGTTATACTCTCCAAATTTTTCAAAATATGAAATATATGTGTCTAATATACACTCTCTAAATTCATTCATGTTCATGTATGTGGATTTATAATCCACTTTTCACAATATTATAATCAGAAATATTCATCCACCTGAAATACATATTTGTTTCCTAGTACTGAAAACTAACTTCAGTGAATGGTGCATACAAATCCTAATTATTCTACAGTAACTGACCCAGTCTAACATCAATGCAAGTAGACTCCTATGGGACATGATATGTAATTTGTCATTCATTTGTATTCGACAGTGGTACATTATTGTTTCTTCAGTTTTTGCACATCACAGGATATACATTTCATCCACAAGTTCACAAATTAATATGCATTTGTTTCAAATTTCACCACTTCTTGCTTCAGAACACATGTATTGTCAGGGTTTCTTGACTGGTCTTTTCATGAGACTTCTTTCCAAACACATTATTTTGAATTTCCATAATCATTTTGAAGCAAAACTCACACACTCTTCATGATAAACCAAAACACAAATATTTCCATTACATATATACCTGGTTGGAATGAATGATTGTATATCAATATACGATTTCCTTTAATTTTTCAGATATCAGTTCAATTCATTATTTAAAGTTCAAAAAAGTTATATTATTTATTCACAGTATGGTCTATTCATGCTTTTTCTCTATGTTCCTAGAAACAGGGTACACCTCTTTGTACCCCCGATTCTCATTTTACATCTTCAATATATTGCTCCCAGAAATGGTGAAAGAAATACTCATGTCACCTCATTATCACAGTAATATTCTGGACAAAAAATGGAAAGGTCACACTTATGATTGTACCAAAGCCTAAATGGAAAGTGAACATGGATTTCTAAAAACATCCATGTCCAGGTTGCCTAATGCTGTCAATTGTCAATCCTATTGGTGACTACATATTTGTTTTTTTCGTAATTTATATATTCAAACTCAACCCTGTTGAAAATGTCTAATTCTATCACTCACTTTATACTTTGCCTGATTTCGTAATGTTTCTATTGATATCTGCTTTTCTACATATTTTCCCCAGTTCAACATAGTGACTGACTCTTCATATGTGCTGACATTTACATTCACTCAACAACCGAAAGTCTATTGCTAAAGAACTTTTGGTCCAAATCCTATACTCACTCTTCTTCCTAAACCTACCGACTATCTTCCTAATCCTACTGAATATCCCTTTTTGACTGGATGTTCTCTTCTAAATTCAATCATCCAATGTACAAGATCTTATGCCATTGTATATGGAATTATCTGAGGCATCTTTGCAGAACATCATTCAAAGCTAAGTATCCCAATCAAGGGCAAAACCCTTCTGGGCTTCAAATCATACCTAGATTTCTGTTTTCCTACTTATATTTCACCTCTATATTCTTGTAAATATTGCAGGTTCCCAATACCATTATTCATCACACAGAATCACTCGTAATCCAAATCAAACCTGTTTTTAACCCCAAGTATACACCGTTCCCTCAATCATTTACAGAAGAGCAGAGACAGAGTGGTTCTTACAATACAGGAAAGTTGGGGACCTTCAACCTGATGAGAACCTCAAATGTCCATGCACAAATGGTACCTGGAGAAGTTGTAGGCAGGTATGAAGCACCTGAGAGAGCAAAAGTCATCTTCCATGCAAACAACCTGGTCAGGATGAAGGGATGTGTCTGAATCTGCCTCTCTCTCTTCTTATTGTACAGAAGATGGACCAAACCAGGGCTGAGTGGAGAGCTGTTCCCGGGTGCCAATGGTGATATACATTCTACCTTATGAAAGTGTCACAGGAAGTTCTGGCAACCTCCATCTTATGTACCCTTGGAAGCAACTGTTAGGACAAAGTGGTTGCCAAGGCAGTGACCTCATTCAGTTCCAAAGAATGTGAAATACCTCATTTCCTTGGTGATGGAACTCTCTGAACTTGGTATCCAAGAAGCCAGACACCCAGAGGAAGTCCCAGTCCCAGTCCCAGTGGGCTCACTTGTTTGGATTTACCAAGGACAGAGTCAGTTTCCTTGGTACCTAATGATGTGAGGATGGCCAAATGCCAGGAGAGCTCTGAAGATGGACCTTTCCTGAGAAAACAGGTAGTGGCTAACCACTACTGTAACCCTTTTCTGTAGCCTATTCACACATGTATATTTATATGCATATATAGAATCCTACCAGGTATCACACGTACATTTTTGTGAGGTGGCTGTCTTGGCAGATACAAATTGTGAGAAGTGTTCACTCCTCCTTAATGCTGTTGGAAATGAAAATTCAACCTATAGGAGAGCGTCCTAGTAGAACAACATTATACATTAACTCATGTCAGTAAAATAAATATTTTTGCATTTGTGGATGATATATATTTACTGATGAATTTCGATTGGCATTTATATTGGTACTTTTTAATGTCTGTGAGTGTTGTGTGTGTGTGTGTGTGTGTGTGTGTGTGTGTATAGATGTAGATATAGATATAGATATACTCTCCAAATTTTTCAAAATATGAAATATATGTGTCTAATATACACTCTCTAAATTCATTCATGTTCATGTATGTGGATTTATAATCCACTTTTCACAAGATGATAATCAGAAATATTCATCCACCTGAAATACATATTTGTTTCCTAGTACTGAAAACTAACTTCAGTGAATGGTGCATACAAATCCTAATTATTCTACAGTAACTGACGCAGTCTAACATCAATGCAAGTAGACTCCTATGGGACATGATAGGTAATTTGTCATTCATTTGTATTCGACACTGGTACATTATTATTTCTTCAGTTTTTGCACATCATAAGATATACCTTTGCCAAGGCAGTGACCTCATTCAGTTCCAAAGAATGTGACATACCTCATTTCCTTGGTGATGGAACTCTCTGAACTTTGTATCCAAGGAGCCAGGCACCCAGAGGCAGTTTCAGTCCCAGTCCCAGTGGGCTCACTTGTTTGGATTTAGCAAGGATAAAGTCAGTCATTCTTGGTTCCTACTGAAGTGAGGATTACCAAATGCCTGGAGAGCTCTGAAGAGGGAACTTTCCTGAGAAAGCAGGTAGTAGCTCTCCATTTTTTCCTTACAACTTTACAGAGTTCGCCAAGGAAAACAGATCTGAGAGAGGACAGGCCATTTCAGAAGAACAGAGTATGGCCACCAGTCAGAGGACACTCTGGTTAGTCACACAGCTACTTGGGGAAGGAGGTGCCTTTTTGGGAGTGGGTGTGGGTTTGTGGTTTGTCTCATGTTCTGAAAATAGGTAGGAATGGCGGTTTGTTTGTTTTGGAGTGAACTGTTTCTGGTAAGTCGTTTGACGAGGTGAGTGTTTCCATGTCTGTGTATCCCACTGTGCCTGTGGTAGTAGACATGAGGAAAGAGAATGCAGCAATGGATGTGTCATGTCTAGTATAAAGCTTCCCAGCATTCATCCTGCCCAATTTATGAATGGAGTGTGGCTTGCCTTATGCACGGGCAACACCTAATACCTTCCTAAGTCCCTGTTTTCTTCCTGAATTCTGGCCACTCTCTAGAATAGGCTCATGGTTATGTGTCCAAGATACGTACCAAATCCAAGGTCTTTGACATGGCCATGTACTGGATACCTGAATGGAATGGCCCGCATCTCAGAAAACTCAGATATCAGTGTGACCAGGAAAGTCTCAGTGGAGATACCCTGCTTTGGGCCTTTTGCTTACCTATTGTTCTGTTGCCCTGAATATCAGAAAGGTCTATGTCTCATGCAACCCCTTTGTTAAGCCTGAAGAAAACAGTTTTCAAATGGAAATGAATGTGCATCACCTCTGGCTCTTTGCTTAATTTCATTGGAAAACGATGTGTCTGATTCAGGCCCTTTGCCCTGTTTTAGGCTGTGACTTAGATTCTCAGCACCTAATGGATGTAAAGAAAGATCCCATATGTGCATCTAAACCAAAATGGAAAAACGTTCAATCAATGTGCATGAAGTATATTGCCTTCCTTTGTTAGGTTTCTGAAATCCATCATGTCAGAATAGGGATCCTTTGGGTGAAATGAGTTCTTCAAATCTTTGCAGAGGTGCTTGGCTTTTCTCATGACTCCAATTCACAAAAAGAATCTAGACCCCACAGTCAGAGAGGCTCAAATTGGAGAAGCGAAGCAGTATTAAGGGCAGGCCTATTTGATCACTCCTGGTTCACAGGAAGGGTGTCCAAGCCACCCTGCCATTCGGCAAATGAGGGGCAAGGGAGCTTATTTTGGACACTGTCTTGGGATGTGCCTCTCATGAAAACCTCCATCCAGATGTTATGATGAGTATCTTTATGGTAGAAGATGAGGGCCATGTAGGAGTGTTTTGGTTATAATTGTGGTCATTTGTGTGGCAGTTGGAAGAGATGACTGGGTCCACCTGGGCATGAATTCTGCTGTGATTCCCCTTAGAGACTGAGTTCTGGAACTGACCTCAGAGAAGTATTGACATGAATTGTGTGGGGATTTTAGGAGGCCAGGAATGAGAGTTGCCATTGGGAACCTGGGATCAAGGCCCAGAGTGGCTTTCCACAGAACACTGGGAATCACAGCCAGGATATTACATGATTTTATTCTGAAAGACTTGGCAGGCATTATTGAGATTCAAAACACACTTGGACCTCGCTTTGTAGACCTCAATGGGCCTGGCTTCATGTGACTTTTTGGCCACTCTTTGGGTAGACTTGCCTGTGAGAGTGCTCCAGAGATTTCCCTGAAATTAGCTTCCTCACCATTTAATGGTTCCTGAATGAATTGAAACCAACATTGCCTCCAAATGCATCTGTGAAAAAATGCTAGATAATTACCATGAAATTTTAGAAATTCCGATGACCAGCTGGCACTGGAGGACCTTTGATGTCCTGTTGATGATCATGAGTATACCAGACAGGGCCTTGATTGACTGGGTTTCATGAAAATGGTGTAGAACAGAGATGCCAGTAAGTTGGGGCCTGGTAAGTAGTGGGCCTAGAGCTGTGTTATGCAAATGTGTGATAAAACATCTGTGGTGGGGCCATGTGGATCTTCCATTGGCTTCCAAATGGCTGTGACTGACATGGTGCAACCATCACACCCATATATGTAAAGGCATATTTTTATATGGAGAGGTTTCAGAGCAATGTTCAGTATCATGTTGTAATTGTCAAGGGGGCAAGCTACTTGAGATAGAACCCTGGTTGGTGCATTCTCCTGGAGACCCTGCCAACCACACCTGACAGAACTCCCTTCAGCACTGTGTCCCATTTGAACTCGTATTTCATGAAGCAAATACCAAACTCCCAGTGCAGCAGCAAGAAACACCACGAAAATTGGAGGATGACCATTGGTTTCACAGTCCACACGGGAAGACCCTTAGCCCTCAGTGGCCAAAGTTTACCTACAAAAAGAGAATTCATCACTGCTGCCTCATTTTTATTTGAAAATAAGTAACCATTTCCTCCAGGTCACATAGATGCAGATCCAGCTTTGATGGTTTCACTACAAATAAAGCTAAAGCTCCTGACAACAACATATATTTCAAGTGCCCAACCTCAGAGGCAGATTCTCAAAAAGTCTTTTGGCCAGCAGAGCTCCATGTTTGTGGAGTGTTTACCCTGTCTCTTACTTTTGGAAACTCCTCTACCACCTCCAAAGATGTGAAATCTGGAGCATTTTCCATTCTAGATATGTATTCACAGATTTTCTAACTCTTCTCCTCTAATTGTGTCTTACTTGGGGCGAAGGTAATGTCAAGGCATTGTTCTGGAGGAGAGTGGGAAGATTTTTCCGTAGCATATATTTGCATACACATTGGATTCAGTGTCCTATTTTCAATTCAAAATACTGAATACCTGACTCTAACCCATACCCTACCAGACTCTGACTACTAATCCTAATATGATGGAGAAAAATAACCCATAAAGAATAGAAATACAAGCAGTTCAGAGTAGGCATGGTGTATAGATGGACTTGCCTTTTGCATGATACAGAGTTGGAGTTATAAATCTAGTCAATTGTTTGTTGAAATAGTTGTCCTAGTATTTTTAAGGTTAACAAATATGTGAATTCCTGTCTCCCTTTCTCTGTATTCTTATATGCACATATAGATTCCTATCTGGTACCACACGTACATTCTTGTGAGGTGGCTGACTTGGCAGATACAAATTGTTAGAAGAGATCACTCCTACTAAACCCTGTTGGAACTGAATATTCAACCTATGGGTGAGCTTGCTAGTTGAACAGCATTATACATAAATCCATGTTCAGTAAAATGAATATTCTTAGATCTGTGGATGGTATATATTTTATAATGAATTTTGATTGACATATATATTGCTACTTTTTTGTCTGTGTGTGTGTTTTATGTATATGTATATATATGTATATATATATATATATATATATATATATATATATATATATATATATACACTCTCCAGATTTTTCAAAATATGAAATATATGTGTCTTATATTCACTCCCTAAATTCATTCATGTTCATGTATGTGGATTTATAATCAACTATTCACAAGATTATTCTCAGAAATATTCATCCACCTGAAATTTGCCCAGTGCTCTCAAATGTCAATCCTATTTGTGACTACATATTTGTTTCTTCCTAAGATTATATATTTAAACTCAACCCTGTTCAAAATGTCTAATCCTATCACTCACTTTATACTCTGCCTGATTTTGTAATGTCTATATTGATATATGCTTTCCTACATATTTTCCCCAGTTCATCATTGTGACTGACTCTTCCCCTGTGCTGACATTTACATTCACTCTCTAATCGAAATCCTATTGCTAAGAAACTTTTGTTCCAAATCTTATACTCACCCTTCTTTCTAAACTTATTGACTATCTTCGTAATGCTACAGACTATCCCTTTTTGACTGGATGTTCTCTTCTACATTTAATCATCCAAGTAAATGTGGTGCGAGCTTCAGAGGAGGAGACTACCAACAGACTATCTCATGCAACATCAAACGGTTTATTGGGTGTCCAGCAGGCTGGGGTTCAGAGCTCACCTGAATAGAGCAGATAGCCCTGAGAATAGCTGAAGTAGAGCTTATATACTTTCCCTGGAGAGGGAAGGGAGGGAATTGTATTGATGGGTCAGGGCGAGTGGGCGGTTTGCATGCAACTGGAGAGGGAGTACATTCTGCAATTTGGCAGCTGGGGATAGAACATTCTGGGAACAAGATTTGCAAACATTTCTCAAGATTTCAACAGTGTTCTGTTAAGCATACAGAAAAACAAGACGTGACAAGTACCTATTTTATTAATATTTCATTCCCCACTTCTTCTTCTGGCTAATTTTAATCATAAAAATGATCATTGGAGGGTGTCACATTCAATGTCTGCTAGTGGGGTATTACCATAAGTTTAACTCGTCCAATTTGAGCCTGGCGAAAAGACATTACACGGTTGAGCAAACAGGGTTTTATAGTTAGCAATAATATGAGGATTATTATTGGACCGGCCAGGGTTGATAAAAACGTAGTTAACCAGGGGGACTGTGTGAACCAAGACTCAAGCCACCCTTTTTGGGCCTCTCTCACTTGTTGATGCTCTTCAAGGTGTCTTTTAAATTTACTCATAGATTTTATTACAACTCCAGTATAGTCAGCATAAAAACAACATTCTTCCCTCAATGCAGCACAAAGGCCCCCTTCTCTAATGAAGAGGAGGTCCAACCCTCAACTGTTCTGTAAAACAACTTCAGAGAGAGAGGTTAAAGTTTCATGCAAAGACCTGAAGGAGGTTTCTAATATCTTACTTTTGCTCTATTGCTGCTTCTAATTGGGTCATCTTTTGTGTCCCATGGACAATGGCAGTGGTTCCTGTGCCCACTCGTGCAGCAACTCCTATTCCTAATAGGATGGCTAAAGTGAGGGATATATGTTCCCAGTGGAACCGGTTGTATGCCCCCCCTATTTGATCCTCAAATGAACCTGCGTCATGATAGAGCACTCTGGGAAACATCTGCACCATTACACAAATTATCACATATCTTGATCATTTCATGAAAACATAAACGATGTTTAAGTATATAGAATTATGCTGTTGTAGGCACTGACAAAGCAAGGCACCTAAGATAGCACTCAAGAGAGGGAAACAGTCCTATTTGGTTGCAACCGGATTCAGAGGGCATTGCTTCTATTGTAATCAATTAATCCCCTGAAACTCAAGTTTAGGTAGTTTCAGAAATTTGTACCCAACATATAAGGCATGGGGCTCAGAAGTTCACAGTCTTCAGAAGTTTAAAAAAGCAGTATTTGTTTCTGTTTTTCCTTCTGTTCTGGGCAAGTTAACTTTTCAAGGACACCGGGGAGGAGGAGAGCTTTTTCTTCCCTTTCTTATTTTCCCCCTGCCCACTGTTACCATGGAGTCCGGTTGGTAATTTCTTTATCTTAGAAATGTAGCCATCTCTGTGAAGCCCCAGCTGAAGGCCAGAGGACTTGTTCACATATTTTGTGAAAAACTAGTTAGAGGTTGTCTAGCTTAGAAGTACTGAGATTTTTAGCCAGTGGCCAAGTAGAACAGGGCAATACAAAAGAGAATGTTTATCTACATTAAAGTCTTTATTGGGACTCTTTGGCTGAAAGTTCAAAACTCAGCCATGGTGAAGACTTCTGAAGAAGGTCATTTAAGACTTTTCTGTGGACCTGGTACAGAGAGGGAAAGACGGGGAAGTTGGGGCTGAGAGCACCTCCGAGGATCTGAGAATGAGGGAAAAGAGAGATGTAAAAGAATAATGCGAAAGGGTATTTGGAATTTCCTAGCAGCAAACTTGAGCAGTAGATCAGGTAGAGCAGAGTGAAAGACGGGAGTGAGGATCCCAAAATCCTGTGAGGGACTTTAAATTTTAGTAACCTGTTTTCAGTGATGACAAAGCAACTTTAAAGGTCAATTATATTACATCTTGGATAAGGGTCTCAGGGCTCTCCTCAGCTCGTTTGAGCATTGGGTTAGCTGGTAAGAGGACCTGGTGGGACCCGGTGAGGGCACTGACAGGAGATGAGAGGAATGAGTCGGTGGAGCGGTACCTATGTACCTGCTACCTCAGCAAGGGGGCTATGGTCAGAGAACTGGTGGAGCTTTGGGTTTCTGATCTAGTTATTGGAGGGGAGAAATCAAGTTGCTGAGATGGGAGTGACAGCAGAGGGTCTGGAGCAGAAGGCTGAGGATAATGATCTATTGGAGAAGCTTAGTTCAGGATGTGAGTGAAGGAGGGAAAAGGCTTCCACATAGGGGAATTTCCTTTCACTCTTTTGAGCACTTGCAGAAGTCAAAAAGGTCATGCAAAATTTGAGGATCTAGAGACCCCTCTGGGTGCCATAGTTTTTGGTTGTCTAATTGGTAATGTGGCCAATGCTGTGTACTGAATTTGATGAAGAATTGGGGTTCCATCAGGCAGCCCCTGTATGCACACATTCCCATGACATATAGAAAAAGTCGGCTTTTCCCCCACACAGCCGTTACTCTTTGTGGCTTTGATAGTCTGCCAGGCAAACTTAGTAATCTAGACTAGCCAACCTGCATCTGGCTTGCGTGTCCCTACATCCATAATGTTTGTTTCCATTATCTATGGTACAGAAGGGATTTAATGGTATTTTAGTGGGATCCTCTTCATCAGTGATATCACAATAGGAAATACCTATAGCCAGCTAACAAATGTCTGGGTGGAGAGATGGCCACCAGGTCCCTAAGGGGGCTGTATGCGAGATAGACCATACTTCTTTTCCAGTAGGATTTGTGATCAGCCATCACTGCTTAATGGGCTGATGAGGGTTAGGACTACTTGTAGCCAAGGGGAGAGTATATAACCTTATTCACATTGCGAATACACAATTTGAAACTGTTACCAGTCTTTTTCAGTTTCCAGAAAGATTCTGTACAGGGAGCAGGCTTGAGATGAGAGGCATGGATCCTGGAAGTGATTCTGTTTACGTTTACCACTGTAGGTGTTATAATAGCACCTGGTATGGTCCTTTTCAGCGGGGTACCAGGGATGACACCTGATATCATCTTACATAGATGAAATCTCTTACTTGATATGGATGTGGAATCCCCTGGTTCCCAGTTGGGTAGGCAGTGGCCAGCTGTTTTCACAGGTATTACTGAGTTCTTTCAAGATATTTAAGTCTGTCAAGCAAGGGGGTGTGGAAAGGATCTTTAGGTCTTACAGTTGGGCTTAGGTCCCCTACTGGAGGAGGGCCACCATAAAGAATTTCACACGTGGTAAGGTTACTCAAAGAAACAAAGGGATTTTTTCTTGCATGAAACATTGCATAAGGCAGGAGCATAGTCCAATCCTATGCTGGTCTCTAAGCTTAATTTCGTTAAGGTCTCTTTAATGGTTCTATTCATTCTTTCTACTTGTCTTGAACTCTGTGGTCTATAAGCACAATTTAACTTCCAATTAATCCCCAGGTTCCTGGCTAACCCCTGACTTACCTGGGCCATGAACATCGGTCCATTGTCAGATCCTATTACCGGCTTAGCTTCCTCCAATGGTAGAGAGGCTTAGTCAGCAGCAGCGGAATCACTTAGAGTGTGTTGTGTGTTAGGGGACGAGGGCAGGGGATAAGGAGGGGGAGAAGAGTCCAGTAGAGTCAAATCTGTGACTCAGGGAGAACAAAGGGTGGAGGAGGAGGAGGTTGAGAGGGTTTGAGAGATCATGGGGGAAGGAGTAGGAGCAGAGGTAGGGGCAAGGAAAGGCTTCACCCATGGAGGAGGAGATTTTCAGAGGTCCTGCCAAGTTAAGATATATGGCTGTTGATCCGGATGGCTATGTGGCGCTGGCTGAAAGACAATACCTCTGACTTTTTAAATTAGTGGGAAGTAGAAAGATCCTTCTAGGGGCCATACGACTCCAAAGATGGGCCATTCTGAGGCACAGAGATTCTGCCAGGTCCAGCGTTTTACTAAAAAAAGAAAGATTCTGAGCCCTTAAGCGGACTTTGGTCCAGTGATCAAGGGTCAGGGACAGAGGCATTGACGTGCTCTGTTCCATAATGAAAGTTCCACAAACAGTAAAAGCAAGGACACACGACACAGATAAGACAAGACCATAAAGACAGGCAATGAACGTCCAACACTGAGACCAGGAATGAGTAGCCGGCAAAACCCAATGGTATGGCAACAACGAATCTAAAAGAAAATATCACTGAGTCGAGAAGACTATTGTTCCTTGATTTCCCGAGTTCTCTGCGGGGTCCTCCAGAGAGGTGCCCTTTGTCTCTGTGACACGTCTCTCAGCCACCGTCGGAGAGAGCCCAGGCTCTTCATCGCCAGCAATTTTGCCAAGCCCTAACAAGAAACCTGAAACCGGAAAGAGGCGCCTTACTTGCTCCAAGAGGAGCCCGTTGGGGTCTCTCGTCCGCCACTGCTGGAACTCGGTGGAACCTCAATATGTAAAGGTCAGGCGAGTGTCAGAGGAAGATACTATCAAGAGACTGTCTCATGCAACAGCAAAGGGTTTATTTGTGGTCCAGCATGCTGGAGCTCAGAGCTAAATTAAATAGAGCAGAGACCTCGGAGAACAGCTTAAGCAGAGCTTATATACTTTCCTTGGAGAGGGAAGAGAGGGAAGTTTAGTGATGGGTAAGGGCGAGTGGGCGGTTTGCATGACACCGAGTGAGGGAGTACATTCTGCAGTTCGGCTGTTGGGAACAGTACATTCTAGAACAAGATTAGCAAACATTTCTCAAGATTTCAAAAGTGTTTTGTTAAGCATACAGAAAAACAGGAAGTGACAAGTACCTATTTTATTAATTTTATTAACCTTTCACTACCGACTATGCCTTTTTGACTTGATGTTCCTTCTACATTAATTCATGCAACGTACAAGGTGCTATGCCATTGTATATCAATTTATCTGAGACAACTCTGCAGAACGTAATTCAACACCACGTATCCCTATCAAGGGCCCAATGCCCTTCTGGGCTTCAAATCAGATTTCTTTTTTCATACATATATTTCACCTATATATTCTTCTACACATAGCAAGTTCTCAATACGATCATTCATCCAGCAAAATGATTTCTAACCCAAATCGATCATGTTTTTATCCATAACCAAACACTGTTCCCTCAATCTAACTTTACAGAAGAGCAGGGAAGGAGTTGATATTACAATACAGAAATGTAGAAAAACTTCCACCTGCTGAGAACCTCAAAGGTCCATGCAGAAATGATCCCTGGAGAAGATGTAGGAAGCAATAAAGGACCTGAGAGACCAAAAGTCATCTTCCATGGCAAACAACCCGGTCAGGATAAAAGGTTGTGTCTGAATCAGATTTTTTTTAATGTAGAGATCATGGACCAAACCAGGCCTGTGTGGAGATCTATTCCTGGGTGCCTTTGGTTGATATACCATTCTAACTTATGAAAATGTCACAGGAAGTAGGGGCAGCCTCAATCTCTTGGGACCCTTGGAAGCAACAGTTAGGACAAAGTGGCTGCCAAGACAGTGCCCTCATTCAGTTCAGGAAGGAAGTGACCTCACCTCACTTTCTTGGTGATGGAACTCTCTGAACGTGGGATCCAGGAAGCCAGGCACACAGAGCCAATCCAAGTCCCAGTCCCAGTGGTCTCACTTGTTTGGATTTACCAAGGACAGGGTCAGTATTTTTTGGTACCTACAGATGTGACGAAGGCCAAATGCCAGGAAAGCTCGGATGCAGGGCTTTTCATGAGAAAGCAGGTAGTAGCTCACCGTTGGCTCCTAAGAAGTTCACAGAGTTGGCCAAGGAGACAAGATCTGAGACAGGAAAGGCCATTTTGGGGGAACATATTATGGCCCACAAGTCAGAGGACACTCTGGATAGTCACAGACCTACTTAGGGGAAGGAGGTGCCTTTGTGGGTGTGGTTGTGGGTTTGTGGTTTTGTCTCATTTTCTGAGAATAGGTAGGACAGTCGGTTTGTTTCATTTGAAGTGGACTGTTTCTAGTAAGTCTTTTCACAGGGCGAGTGTTTCTATGTCTGTGTATTCCACTGTTTCCGTGGTTGTAGACATTAGAAAAGAGAATTCATCAATGGATATGTCGTGTCTAGTAGAAAGCTTCTCAGCATTCATATTGCCCCATTTATGAATGGACTGTAGCTTGCCTTATCGATGAGCAACACCTGCTACCTTCCTAAGTTTCTATTTTCGTCCTGAATTCCGGCCAATCTCAAGAATAGGCCCATGGTTTTGTGTCCAAGATATGTACCACCTCCAAGCTCTGTGACATAGCCATGTACTGGATAGCTGTAGGTGATGGCGAGCATCTCAGAAAACTCAGATATCAGTGTGACCAGGAAAGTCTCAGAGGAGAAATCCTGCTTTGGGCCTTTTGCTTACCTATTGTTCTGTTGCCCTGAATGTCAGGAAGGTCTTTGCCTCAGGCCACCCCTTTGTGAAGCCTGAAGAAAACAGTTTTCAAATGGAAATGAATGGGCATACCTGTGTCACTTTCCTTAATTGCTTTGGAAAGGGATGTGTCTGAATCAGGCCCTTGGCCCTGTGTGTGGCTGTGGCTTAGATTCTCAGCACCTGATGGATCTAAAGAAAGTTACCATGTGTGCATCCAAAGGAAAATTCGCCAAAAGAACAATTATTGGGATGAAGTCTCTCGACTTCCTCTGTAAGGTTCCTGACCTCCATCAAGTGAGAATGGGATCCTTTGCGTCAAAAGAGTTCTACAAAACCTGCAGAGGCTAGCCCATTGTGCTTGGGTTTTCTCATGACTAAAATTCACATAAAGAATCTAAACCCCACACACAGTAGTCCTCAAATTGGAGCGGTATTAATGGCAGGCCTATTTGATCACTTTTGGTTCACAGGATGGGTGTCCAGGCCACCTTGACTTTAGGCAAATGAGGGGCAAAGGAGCTTATTTGGGACACTGTCTTGGTCTGCGCCCCTCATGGAAACCACCAGCCAGATTATTATGAGTGTCTATATGAAAGAAGATGAGGGCCATATGGGAGGGTTCTTGTTTTAATTGTGGTAATTTGTGTGGTAGTTGGAAGAGATGACTGGGTCCACCAGGGCTTGAACTCTGGTGTGATTCCCCTTAGAGACTGAGTTCTGGAACTGACCTCAGAGAAGTATTGCCATGAATAGTGTTGGGATTTTAGGAGACCACGCATGAGAATCGGTTTTGGAAACTGAGATCTAGGCCCAGGATGGCTTTCCACAGAGCTCAGGGATTCTGAGCCAGGATATCACATTATTTAATTCTTAAAGACTTGGTAGCCATAGTTGAGAGTCCAAACACACATGGACCTCACATTGTATACCTCAATGGGCCTGGATTCATGTGTCCTTTTGGCCACTCTTTGGGAAGGCTTGCCTGTGAGTGTTCTCCAGAGCTTTCATTGAAATGAGCTTCCTCACCATTTAATGGTTCCTGAATTAAATGAAACACAACAGTGCCTCCAACTTCATCCTTGAAAAATGACTAGATTAATACCATGAAATTTTTGAAATCCCCATGACCAGGTGGCACTGGATAACCTTTAGATATCCTGCTGCTGATCATGAGTATAACAAATAGTGCCTTGATTGACTGAGTTTCGTGAAAATGGTGTAGAACAGAAATGCCAGTAAGTTGGAGCCTGCTGGGTAGTGGGTGTAGAGCAGTGGACTGTAGGTGTGTAAATAAATATTTTTGGTAGGACCACCTGGATCTTCCATTGGCTTCCAAAACTTGCGACTGACATGGTGCAGGCAGCAGACCTTTATATGTAAAGGCATCTTGTTATATGTAGAGGTTTCAGGGCAATGTTCAGAATCAGGTTGCTATAGTCAAAGGGAAAGCTATGTGGGATAGAAGCCTGGTTCGTACATTCTCTTGCCGACCCTGATCAACCACACATGACAGAACTCCCTCCAGCATTGTGTCCCAGTTGAACATATTGTATTTCGTGAAGCAAATACCAAATTCCCAGTGCAGCAGTAAGAAACACCCTGAAAAGTGGAGGATGACCAAATGGCTTCACAGACCACACGGGAAGACACTTAGCTCCCAGTGGCAACAGTTTACCTACAAAGGGAGAATTCAGACCTGCTGCCTCATGTTCATTACAAAATAAACAACCATGTCCTCCAGGTCACATAGATGCAGACCCAGATTTTTGGTGTCACTATAAACGAAGCTAAATCTCCTGACAATTACATATATTTCTTTTTCTTTTTTTAATTAATTTTCATTGTAGGTTGTTCAAAACATTACATACTTCTTGATATATCATATTTCACACTTTGATTCAAGTGGGATATGAGCTCCCATTTTTATTCCATATACAGATTGCAGAATCACATCAGTTGCAGAACCATTGATTTACATATTGCCATACATATATTTTTTGTGCCTAACCTCAGAGGAAGTTTCTCAATAAGTCTTTAGGTCAGCACAGCTCCATGTTTCTGGAGTGTTTACCCTCTCCCATACTTTTGTAAACTCTTTTACCACCTCCAGTGTTGTGAACTCCTGAGCATTTTTTATTCCACATATGTATTCACAGGTTTTCTAACTCCTCTCCTCTAATTGTGTCTTACTTTTAGCGATGGTTATGTCAAGGCATTGTTCTGGATAAGAGAGGGATGATTTTTGTGTATCACATGTTTGCATACACATTAGATTCATTTTCCTATTTTCCATTTGAAATACTGAATCCCTGACACTAACCCATACCCTACTAGACTCTGACTACTAATCCTAATATCATGGAGAAAAAAAAACCTAACTGAATAGAAGTACAGTCCTTTCATAGGAAGCATGGTGTATATTTGTATTTGTCTTCCTCTTTATCAAGAGTATGTGTTTTAAATTTAGTAAACTTTTCATTTTAATATTTCTCCATGATTTTTTAAAGTTATCACATATGTAAATTCCTGTCTCCCTTTCTCTGTATCCTATTCAGCACATGTAATTTTTTTATGCATATACAATATCCTACCTGGTATCACACGTACATTCTTGAAAGATCACTGGCTTTGGAATATAAAAATTGTGAGAAGAGATGACTTTCCCTAAATAATGATGGAACTGAAAATTCCACCTATGGGTGAGCTTCCTAGTGAAAAACACTATACATAAATCCATGTTCAGTAAAATGAATATTTTTGGATTTGTGAATGAATTATATTTTATGATGAATATCGATTGGCATATATATTGCTAAATATTAATGTGTGTGTGTGTGCGTGTGTGTGTGTGTGTGTGTGCGTGTGTGTGTGTGTGTGTATATTCTCCAGATTTTAAAAAAATATGAAAAATATGTGTCTTATTATACACTCCCTAAATTCATTCATATTCATTTATGTTCATTTAAATTCAAATTTTCACAAGATTATTCTCAGTAATATTCATACACCTGAAATATATTTTGGTTTCCTACTACTGAAAACTAAGTTCAGTGGATGGTGCTTAAAAATCCTAATATTTCTACAGTAACTGACCCAGTTTAACATTAATGCAAGTAGATTGCTATGGGACATGATGTGTAATTTGAAGTTCATTTTTACTCAACACTGGTACATTACTATTTCTTCAGTTTATGGACATCATAGGATGTATTTTTTCATCCACAACTTCACAAATTTTTTTGGCATTTGGTTCACTTTCAATTACTTACTACTTCAGAACACATGTATTCCTCTATGTTTCTTTACTGGTCTTTTCACTAGACTTCTTTCTAAACACATTATTTTCGATTCCATAATCATTTTTGAAGCAAAACTCACTCTTCACGATAAACCGTAACCCTAATAATACCATTGCATATATAACTCGTTGGAATGATGGTATATATATATCAATATAAGATTTCCAATATATTTTCAGATGCAAACTCAAACCATTATTTAATGTTGGATCCAGTTACATACTTTATTCACAATATGGTCTATTCATGCATCATCTCAATAATCATCAACACAAGGTACACCTATTTTTATGCCCAGTACTAATTTATAAGTTTCCAGAATATTACTCCCCTTTATAGTGCAAGAAATACTCATGTCACCTGATCTACATATACATTTTACCACAGTAGTATTCTGTACACAAAATGCAAAGGTCACACATATGATTGTACCAAAGCCTAAATGGGAAGTGACCATGGATTACTAAAAGCATCTATGTCCAGGGTGCCTACTGCTCTCAAATGTCAATCCTATTAGTTACTACATATTTGTTTCTTCCTAAGATTATATATTTAACCTCAAGCCTTTTGAAAATATCTAATCCTATCACTCACTTTATACGTTTCCTGATTTCCTAATGCCCCTATTGATATCTGCTTTCCTACATATTTTTCCCAGTTCATCATTGTGACTGTCTCTTCACATGTGCTGACATTTACATTCACCCTCTAACTGAAAACCAATTGCTAAAGAACTTTTGGTCCAACTCCGAGACTCACTCTTATTCCTAAACCTACGTACTATCTTCCTAATCCTACAGACTATCCCTTTTGACTGGATGTTCTCTTCTACTTTCAATCATCCGAGGTATAGGGTCCTATGCCATTGTATATCGAATTATCTGAGACCTTGGTGCAGAACATGATTCAATCTAAGTATACCAATCAAGGGCCCAATGCCTTTCTGGGCTTCAAATCTTTCCTAGATCTCTGATCTCATACATATATTTCACATTTATATTGTTATAAATATCACAGGTTCCCAATACCATAATTCATCCAGCAGAATGACTCCTAACCCAAATCGAACATGCTATTAACACTAACCATACACTGTTCCTTCAATCTCACTTTACAGAAGAGCAGGGACAGAGTTGGTCTTAAAATCCAGGAAGGTAGGGTATCATCCCCCAGCTGAGAACCTCAAAAGTCCCTGCAGAAATAATCCCTGGAGATGGTGTAGGCAGGTATGAAGGATTTGAGAGAGCAAAAGTCATCTTCCATGGCAAACAACCTGGTCAGGTTGAAGGGATGTGTCTGAATTAGCCTCTCTCTTCTTAATGTAGAGAAGATGGACCAAACCATGGCTGTGTGGAGAGCTGTTCCCCGGTGCCTATGGTTGATATACCATTCTAACTTATGAATGAGTCACAGCAAGTAGAGGCAGACTCCATCTTTTGAGAACCTCGGAAACAACTGTTAAAACAAAGTGGTTTCCAAGGCAGTGACTTCATTCAGTTCTTGAAGGAAGTGACCTCACCTTACATTATTGGTGATGAAAGTCTGTGATCTTGGGATCCAGGAAACCAGGCACACAGAGTCAAACCCACTCCATGTCCCAGTGGGCTCACTTGTTTGGATTTAACAAGACAGAGTCACTCTTTCTTGGTACCTACTGATGTGAGGGCAGTCAAATGCCTGGAAACTATGAAGACTGGCCTTTCCAGAGAAAGCAGGTAGTTTCTCACCACGGGCTCCTGACAACTTCACAGAGTTGGCTAAAGAGACCAGATTGAAGACAGGACACGCCATTTTTGGGGAACATAGTATGACCCACAAGTCAGAGGACACTCCGGATAGACACAGACCTACTTTGGGGAAAGAGGTACCATTTTGGGTGTGAGTGTGAGTTTGTGGTTTTGTCTCATGTTCTGAGAATAGTTAGGAAAGCTGGTTTGTTTGTTTTGGAGTGAACTGTTTCTAGTAAGTCCTTTGACAACGTGAGTGTTTCTGTGTCTATATATCATACTGTGTCCGTGATTGTAGACAGTAGAAAAGAGAATGCATCAATGGATGTTCCCTGTCTACGAGAAAGCTTCAAAGCATTCATCCTGTGCAATTTATGAATGGACTGCAGCTTGCCGTATGGATGGGCAATTCCTGCCATCTTTCTAAATTCCTGTTTTCTTCCTGAATTCTTTACACTCTCCAGAATACGCTCATGATTTTGTGTCCAAGATATGTACCACCTCCAACTCTGTGACATGGCCATGTACTGGATAGCTGATGGGAATGGTGAGTATCTCAGAAAACTCAGGTATCAGTATGCCCAAGAAAGTCTCAGTGGAGAAACCCTGCTTTGGGCCTTTTGCTTACCTATTCTGTTGCCCTGAATGTCAGGAAGGTCTTTGCCTTAGGCCACACTTTGTGAAGCCTTAAGAAAATAGTTTTCAAATGGAATTGAATGGTCATTACCTGTGCCTCTTTGGTTAATTGCTTTGGAAATGGATGTGTCTGAAGCAGCCTCTTGGCCCTATGTGAGGCTGTGGCTTAGATTCACAGTACATGATGGGTCTAAAGAAAAATCCCATGTGTGCATCCAAAACCAAAATGGACAAAAGAACTGTCATGGTGGATAGAGTCTCTCGCCTTCGTCTGTAAGGTTCCTGACCTCCATTAAGTGAGAATAGGGATCATTTGGGTCAAGTGAATTCTTTAAAGCCCTGCAGAGGCTATCCCATAGGTTCGTGGGTTTTCTCATGACTCCAATTCACATCTATGTTTACTGAAGAGCAGGGACAGTGTTGGTCTTACAATACAGGAATGCAGTGGATCTTCCATCTGTTGAGAACCTCAAAGCTCCATGCAGAAATGATCTCTGGAGAAGATGTAGGCAGCTATGTAAGACCTGAGAGAGCAAAAATCATCTTCCATGGCAAACAACCTGGTCAGGATTAAGGGTTGCGTCAGAATGAGCCTATCTCTTCTTAATGTAGAGAAGATGTACCAAACCCGGCCTGTGTGGAGAGCTGTTCCCTTTCTCCTACGGGTGATATACCATTTTAACTTGTGAAAGTGTCACAGGAAGTAGGGGCAGCCCTCATCTCATGGGACCGTTGGGAGCAATTGTTATGACAAAGTGGTTGCCAAGGCAGTGATCTCATTCAGTTCCTGAAGGAAGTGATCTCATCTCACTTCCTTGGTGATGGAACTCTCTGAACTTGGTATACAGAAAGCCAGGCTCCCAGAGCCAGTCCCAGTCCTAGTCCCAGTGGTCTCACTTTTTTGGATTTACAAAGGACAGAGTCAGTATTTCTTGATACCTACTGATGTGAGGATGGCCAAATGCCAGGAAAGCTCGGAAGAGGGGCTCTTCCTGAGAAAGCAGATAGTGGCTCACTCCTGGCTTCTAACAACTTCACATTGTTGGCCAAGAAGATCAGATCTGAGACAGGGCAGGCCATTTCGGAGGATCATAGTATGGCCCATCAGTCAGAGCACACTCCGGAGAGTCACAGACCTATTTGGGGGAAGGAGGTGCCATTGCGGGTGTGGATTTGTGGTTTTGTCTCATGTTCTGAGAATAGGTAGAAAAGGCAGTTTGTTTGGTTTGGAGTGAACTGTTTCTAGTAAGTCGTTTGACAATGCAAATGTTTCTATGTCTGTGTATCCCACTGTGTCCGTGCTTGTAGACATTAGAAAAGAGAATGCATCAATGGATGTGTCCTGTCTCATAGAAAGCTTCCCAGCATTCATCCAGCACAATTTATGAATTGAATGCGGCTTGCCTTATTGATGGGCGATACCTGCTACCTTCCTAAGTTGCTGTTTTCTTCCTGAATTATGGCCAATCTCCAGAATAGGCTCATGGTTTTGTGTCCAAGATATGTACTACCTCCAAGCTCTGTGACATGGCCATGTACTGGATAGATGAATGGAATGTCGAGCATCTCAGAAAACTCAGATATCAGTGTGACCAGTAAAGTCTCAGTGGAGAATCCCTGCTTTGGGCCATTTGCTTACCTATTTTTCTGTTGCCCTGAGAGTCAGGAAGGTCTTTGTCTCAGGCCAACCCTTTGTGAATCCTGAAGGAAAGATTTTTCAAATGGAAATGAATATGCTTTACCTTTGGCTCTTTCCTTAATTGATTTGGAAAGAGATGTGTGTGAATCAGCCTCTTGGCCCAGTGTGATTCTTTGACTTAGATTCTCAGCACCTGATGGATCTAAAGAAAGATCCCATGGGTGCATAAAATCCAAAATGGCAAAAAGAGCAGTCATTGTTGATGAAGTATTTTGCTTCCTCTGTAAGGTTCCTGAATTCCATCAAGTGAGAATAGGGATCTTTTGGGTCAAATGAGTTCTTCAAATGTATTCAGAGGCTATCCAATAGGTGCTTGAGTTTTCTCATCTTTCCAATTCACATAAAGAATCTGTACCCGACACTCAGTAGGACTCAAATTGGAGAAGCAGAGCAGTATTAAGGGCAGGCCTATTTGATCACTCCTGGTACACAGGAAGGGTGTACAGGCCACTGGGAATTTAGGCAAATGAGGGGCAACAGAGCTTATTTTGGACACTGTCTTGGGCTACGCTAATGCTATCAAATGTCAATCCTATTGTTGACTTCATATTTGTTTTATCCTAAGCTCACATATTCATCCTCAACCCTTTTGAAAATATCTAATTCCATCACTCACTTTATTCTTTTCCTGATTTCCTAATGTCTCTATTGATATCTGCTTTCCTACATATTTTGCCCTGTGCATCATTGTGACTGACTCTTCACTTGTGTTGACATTTACATTGGCTCTCTAACCAAAACCCTATTGCTAAAGAACTTTTGTTCCAAATCCTATACTCACTTTTCTTCCTAAACTTACCGACTATCTTTCTAATCCAACTGACTATAACTTTTTGAATGGATGTTCTCTTCTACATTCAATGATCCAAGTACAGTTCAGGTTTCTATTCAACCGGGTGAGGGAGTTGATTCTGCAGTTTGGCAATTGGGGACAGCACATTCTGGCAACAAGACTAGCAAAGAGTTCTCAAGATTTCAACAGTGTTTTGTTAAGCGTACAGAAAAACAGGAAGTGACAAGTACATATTTTATTAACCTTTCATTCCCCACTTCTTTTTCTGGCTACTTTTAATCATAAAAGTGATCATTGTGGGGTGTCACATTCTATGTCTGCTAGTGGGGTATTACCATAATTTTAATTTGTCCAATTTGAGCTTGGAGAAAAGAAATTACATGATTGAGGAAACAGGGTTTTATAGTTAGTAATACTATGAGGATTATTATTGGACCAGCCAGGGTTGATAAAAACGTAATTAACCAGGGGGACTGTGTAAAAACAGACTCAAACTACCGTTTTTGTGCCTCTCTCTCTCATTGTTGCTCTTCAAGGCATCTTTTTAATTTACTCATAGATTTTTTTACAACTCCAGTATTGTCGACATAAAAACAACATTCTTCCCTCAATGAAGCACAAAGGCCCCCTTCTGTCATGAAAAGGAGGTTCAACCCTCGCCTTTTCTGTAAAACAACTTCAGAGAGAGAGGTTAAAGATTCCTGCAAAGCTGTGATGGAGGTTTCTAAAATCTTTAAGTTTTGATCTATTGCTTCTTCTAATTGGGTCACTTGTTGTGTCCCATGGACCAGAGCAGTGGTTCTTGTGCCCAACCCTGCAGCAACTCCTATTCGTAATAGAATGGCTAAGGTGAGGGACATATGTTCCCAGTGGAACCGGGTTGTATGTCCCCCTCTTTGATCTTCAGATGAACCTGCGTCATGATAGAGCACTCTGGGAAACATCTGCACCATTTCACAATTAATCACATCTGTTGACCATTTCATGAAAACATAAACAATGTTTAAGTATATAGAATTATACTGTTGTAGGGACGGACAAGGCAAGGCACTTAAGATAGCACCAAAGACACGGAAACAGTCTTTTTTGGTTTCAACCAGATTCAGAGGGCATTGCTTCTGTTGTAATCAATTAATCCCCTGAAACCCAAGTTACGTAGTTTCAGAATTTTGTACCCAACACGTAAGGGAAGGGGCTCAGAAGTTCACAGTCTGCAGAAGTTCACAAAAAGCAGTTTTTGTTTCTCTTTTTTCCTCAGTTTGGGCAAGTTAACTTTTCAAGGACACCTGGGTGTGGGTGTCTTCCCTTTCTTTTTTTCCCCCTTCCAGCTGTTTCCATACAGCCCAGTTTGTAACTTCTTTATCTTAGAAATGTAGCCATCTCTGTGAAGCCCCAGCTCAAGGCCAGAGGACTTTTTTTCAAATATTTTGTGAAAAACTAGTAAGGGTGTGTCTAGATCAGGAGTGCTTAATTTTTTAGCCAGTTGCCAAGGAGACCAGGACAACACAAAAATAGGAAGTTTATCTACAGTGAACTCTTTTATAGGGACTCTTTTGCTGAAAGTCCTAAATCAGCCATGGTGAAGACTTCTGGAGAAGGTCAGTTAAGACTTTTCTGTGGGCCTGGTACAGAGGGGGACAATTTGGAAGGCAGAAATAAGAGCAGCTCTGTGGATCTGAGAATGAGGAAGGAGAGATGTAAAAGAATATTGGGAGAGGGCTTTGGGATCAAAAAACTTTGGCAACAAAAACTTGAGCAGTAGAACAGATAGAACAGAGGGGGAGACGGGAGTGAGATTCCAAAAACCCTGTGAGGGACTTTAAATTCTTAGTAACCTGTTTTTAGTGATGACAAAGCAACATTAAAGGCCATTTTCATTACATCTTGTATTAGGGTCTGAGGATTCTTCTCAGCGGGTTTGAGCTTTGCATTAGGTGGTAAGAGGACTGGGTGGGACCCGGTGCGGGCACTGACAGGAGAGGAGAGGAGTGAGTGAATGGAGTGGTACCTCAGTACCTGCAACCTCAGCAAGGGAGCAATGGTCTGAGAACCAGTCGAGATTTGGGTTTTTGATCTAGATATTGGAGGGGAGAAATCAAGTTGCTGAGGTGGGAGTGACAGCAGAGAGTCTAGAGCACAAGGCTGAGGGTGAGCATCTATTGGAGAAGCATAGTTCAGGATGTGAGCAAAGGAGAGAGAAGGCCTCCACATAGCGGAATCTCCTTTCACCCTTTTGAGCACTTGCAGAAGTTAAAAAGGTCACACAGAATTTGAGGATCTAGAGACCCCTCTGGGGGCCATCGGTTTTGGTTATCTAATTCGTAATATGGCCAATGTTGTGTACAGAATTTGATGAGGAGTTTGGGTTCCATCTGACAGTCCCTGTATGCTCACATCCCCATGACTTACAGTAGAAGTCTGCTCTCCCCCCCCACAGCCGTGACTGTTTGTGGCTTTGATAGTCTGCCGGGCAAACATAGTAATCTAGGCTAGCCAACCTGCATCTGGCTCACGTGTCCCTACATCTATAATGTTTGTTTCCATTATCTATGGTACGGAAGGGATTTAATGGAATTTTAGTGGGATCCTGTTAATCAGGGATATCCCAATAGGAAAGACCTATAGCCAGCTGACAAATGACTGGGTGGAGAGATGGCCACCAGGTTCGTAAGCGGGCTGTATTCGAGATAGGCCATACTTCGTGTCCAGTAGGATTTGTGATCAGCCATCGCAGCTTAAGGGGCTGATGAGGGTTAAGACTACTGGTCGTCAAGGGGAGAATAAATATCTTCCAGGATCTTCTTTACAACCATTTGCGATGTTTCTTTTTTCTTCTTTTTTATTTCTTTTTTTTGTGTGTGTGGGGAAGGCTTCAATACATCCTGAAAATATATGTTCAAAGACTAGGAGTTATTTAAGTCCATACCTTACTGGCTTAATTTCAGTAAAGTCCACTTCCCAGAATTGTCCTCGTCTGGTTCCTCATAGGTGCTTTCCTGCAGGAAGCTTGGAAGTGTAAGCTTTAACCAATTAATGGACCTGACAGGCTTTTGTTACCCATTCAGTTATTTCCTTTTGCTGTGAGTAGGTTAGTGGAAAACTGTGTTCTTGATCCTTCACGAATGAATGCAGTTTCTTTGAACAAAGGTGAGTGAGTTGATGAACATTTGCTACTGACATAGTTAGAGCCATGATTATAGGAGTAGTTACTGAAGGATTAAAAAATTCCACTTGGGGGCCTTCAGGGTTAAAAGTTATTTTGGCCCAGAGCTTGGTGAGCAGAACTCTGCCCATCAATGGGGCCAGGCATTCTGGGATTACTAGGAAGGAGTGATGGATTTTTCCTTTTCCCTGGTCCATGGTCCTCTTAGTTGTCAAAGCCCGATATTTACTTCTGTTAGACTCTTGAATTAGAGACCTTTTATTCGGTAGAGGGCCCAATGGGCCTTATGGGCTGAGTATATTGCCCCTGTATCTACTTCAAAGTTTATTGTGTTCCCCTCCATTTCAAAAGTTACCTTGAGGTCAGGGAGAGGATCTGAGCCCGGACTTTCTTAGTATTCCTCCAGAGTCAGAATATCTGGCTGGCATGGCTGTCTCTTTCTAGGGCACTCTTTGGCCCAGTGTCCTTTTTCTTTAGAGTAGGCACATTGATCTGAGGGCAGGGGTGGCCTCTAGTGTGTGCCCAGGTATCCCTTCCTGTCTCTCTGTTTCTTAGTTTCTGGCCTATTTGTTGTTGTGACCAGGACCTTAGTCAATGCCTTAGTCTGTCTTTTGTTTCTTTTATCCTCACTCAGCTCCCTTCTCTTCCTCAGTTTCTCTCTTAAAGTATACCTTCTCGGGTTCTCTGACTAAATCCCTCAAAGTCATATCTTGCAATCCATCTAAGCATTGTAACTTTCTTTTAATATCCAGGGCAGCTTTCCCAATAAAGGCCATTGTGACAGATGCCTTTTGATCCTCTGCCTGAGGATCGAAAGGAGTATGTCTCTTATATGCCTACATAATTATCTCTAGGAACATACAGGGAGATTCATCAGGCCCTTAAATAATCTCTCTTACCTTGGCCAAATTAGTTGGTCACCTAGCGGCCACTAAGATACCCACTATTAGAGCCCGGCGATAAGTGGACAGATGCTCCCTACCTTCAAAGGTGTTGGGGTCCCAGTTGGGTCGTTTCAAGAGAAAGCCGGCTTTGAATATGTTGGGAAGTTGTGTCGGTCACGCATTTGGTCCGAGGATACTTTTTTCTAGCATCCAGGAGGATTCTCTTTTGTTCCTCTGTCATGAAGAGAGTGCCTCAGAGTTGTTGGCAGTCATCCCAAGTAGGTTGGTGTGAAAACATCAATGACTTCACCAGACCTGAGAGCCAGGTTGGGTCCTCGGTAAAAGGGGGATTGTTATTTTTCCATTTATATAGGTCTGAAGAGGAGAAGGCCAATACTGGTAGGCTTCCATTTTTTTCCCATGGCCATCGTCAATCATTGGCCCTTAGGGATGGAGGGAAGCAACACGGGAGTTCCAGGGTTTTCAATCATTTGCCACCAGCGAGTTCCTTTAGCAAGTCCAGCTTCCTCCAGGGGAGGAGGGGCTGTTTGTGACCCAGGGGAGTTATCTGGAGGGCCCTGGGCTGGCTTAGCGTCCTCCAATTGCGGAGAGGCTGAGTCAGCAGCTGGAGAATCACTTAGAGGGTGTTGGGGGTTGTGGGACAAGGGTAGAAGATAAGGAAGGGGAGGAGAGTCCAGTAGAGTCAAATCTTGTGACTCAGGGAGAACAGAGGGTGGAGGAGGAGGAGGAGCAGAGGGGTTGAGAGATCGTGGGGGAAGGAGTAGGAACGGGGACACAGCAAGGAAAGGCTTCACCCACGGAAGAGGAGATTTGCAGAGGTCCTGCCAAGTTAAGGTATATTCCTGTTTATCAGTATGGCTATGTGGCCCTGGCTGTAAGACAATATCTCTGTCTTTTTAAATTAGTGGTAAGTAGAAAGATCCTTCTAGGGGCCATCCGAATCCAAAGGTGGGCCATTCTGAGGCACACAGAGTCTGCCAGGTCCAGCGTTTTACTGAAAAAGAAACATTCTGAGCCCTTAAGCGGACTTTGGTCCATAGATCAAGGGTCAGGGACAGAGGCATTGAAGTGATCTGTCCCATAATGAAAGATACACAAACAGTAAAAGCAACGACACAGGACACAGACAAGAGAAAACAATAAAGACAGGCAATGGACGTCCAACACTGAGACCAAGACTGAGCAGGCGGCAAAACCCGATGGGCTGGCAATACCGAATCTGAAACAAAGTATCACTGAGTCGAGGGAACTATTATTCCTCGATTCCCGAGTCCTCTGTGGCCTCCCCCAGGGACTTGGCTTGTGGCTCTGTGACACGTCTGCCAGCCACCATCAAAGAGAGCTCACACACTTCATCGACAGCCATTTTGCCAAGCCCTAACCTGAAACCTGAATCCAGAAAGAGGCGCCTTACTTACCCTGAGAGTAGCCCATTGGGGTCTCTCGTTAACCGCTGCTGGATTTCGGTGGAACCTCCATATATAAAGATCGGAAGAGCATTGGGGGAAGAGACCACTAAGAGACTCTCTCATGCAAAAACAAAGGGTTTATTGGGGGTCCAGCATGCTGGGGCTCAGAGCTCATTTGAATAGAGTAGAGAACCCTGAGAACAGCTTAAGCAGAGCTTATATACTTTCCTTGAAGAGGGCAGGGAGGAAAGTTTATTGATGGGCCTGGGCGGGTGAGCAGTTTGCGTGCAACTCGGTGAGGGAGTACATTCTGAAGTTTGGCTGTTGGGGACAGCACATTCTGGGAAAAAGTTTAGAAAACACTTCTCAAGATTTCAACAGTGTTTTATTAAGCATACAGAAAAACAGGAAGTGACAAGAATCTATTTTATTAACATTTCACTACCGACTATACTTTGCCAGATTTCCTAAAGTCTCTATTGATATCTGCATTCCTACATATTTTCCCCAGTTCATCATTGTGATTAATTCTTCACATGTGCTGACATTTACATTCACTCAATACCCGAAACCCTATAGCTAAAGAACTTTTGGTCCAAATCCTATACTCACTCTCCTTTATAAACATACCGACTATCTTCCTAATACTCCTGACTATCCATTTTGACTGGAAGTTCTCTTTGAAAATCAATCATCCAAGTTACAAGGTCCTATGCTTAATACCGCAATCAAGGGCCCAATGCCCTTCTGGGCTTCAAATCTTACCTAGATTTCTGTTTTCAGATTCCTATATTTTACCTATATATTCTTGAAAATATCGCAGATTCCCAATACCATTATTCATCCAGCAGAATGATTTCTATTCCAAATCAAACCTGTTATTAACCCTAACCATACACTGTTCCTTCAATCTAACTTTAGAGAAGAGCAAGGACAGAGTTGGTCTTAAAATACAGGAATGTAGGGGATCTTCCAACTGCTGAGAAACTCAAAGGTCTATGCGCAAATGATCCCTAGAGAAGTTGTAGGCACCTATGAAGGAACTGAGAGAGCAAAAGTCATCTTTCATTGCAAACAACCTGGTCAGCATGAAGGGATGTGTCTGAATCAGCCTCTCTCTTCTTTATGTAGAGAAGAAGGACAAAACGAGGCCTCTGTGGAGAGCTGTTCCCGGTTACCAATGTTTGATATACCATTCTAACTTGTGAAAGTGTCAAAAAAATTAGGGACAGCCTCCATTTCATGGGACCTTTGGAAGCAAATGTTAGGACAATGTGCTTGCCAAGGCATTGAAATCATTCAGTTCCTGAAGGAAGTGACCTCACCTCACATTCTTGGTGATGGAACTCTCTGAACTTGGGATCCAGGCATCCAGGCACACAAATCTAGTCCCAGGCCCCGTCCCAGTGGTCTCCCTTCTTTTGATTTACCAAGGACAGAGTCAGTCTTTCTTGGTATCTACTGATGTGAGGATGGCCAAATGCCAGGAAAGCTCTGAAGAGTGGCCTTTCCTGAGTAAGCAGGAAGTGGCTCACCGCTGTCTCCTGACAACTTCACAGAGTTGGCCAAGGAAACCAGATCTGAGACAGAACAGGCCATTTGATGGGAACATAGTACGGCCCACCAGTCAGAGGTCACACCCGATAGTCAGAGACCTACTTTGGGAAAGGAGGTGACTTTGTGGGTGTGAGTGTGTGTTTGTGATTTTGTCTCATGTTTTGAGAATAGGTAGGAAAGGCAGTTTGTTTGGTTTGGAGTGGACGATTTCTAACAAGTGATTTGACAAGGCGAGTGTTTTTAAGTCTGTGTATCCCACTGTGTCCATGGTTGTAGACATTAGAAAAGAGAATGCATCAAAGGATGTGTCCAGGCTAGTAGAAAGCTTACCAAAATTCTTTCTGCCCAATGTATGAAAGGAATGCGGCTTGCCTTATGGATGGGTAACACCTGCTATCTTCCTAAGTTCCTGTTTTCTTCCTGAATTCTGGCCACTCTCCAGAATAGGCTCATGATTTTGTGACCAAGATAAGTACCACCTCCAAGCTCTGTGACATGGCCATGTACTGGATAGCTGAAGGGAATGGTGAGCATCTCAGAAAATTCAGATATCAGTGTGACCAGGAAAGTCTCAGTTGAGAAACACTGCTTTGGGCCATTTGCTAACCTATTGTTCTGTTCCCCTGAATGTCAGGAAGGTCTTTGCCTCAGGCCACCCCTTTGTGAAGCCTAAATAAAACAGTTTTCAAATGGAAATGAATGGGCATCACCTGTGGCTCTTTGCTTAATTGCTTTGGAAAGGGATGTGTCTGAATCAGCCTCTTGGCCCTGTGTGAGGTTGTGGCTTAGATTCTCAGCACCTGGTGGATGTAAAGAGAGATCCCATGTGTGCATCCAAAACCAAAATGGCCAAAAAGCAGTCCTTGTGGATGAAGTCTGTCACCTTCCTCTTTAAAGTTCTTGAACTCCATCAAGTGAGAATAGGGATCCTTTGGGTCAAATGGGTTCTTCAAAGACCTGCAGAGGTGCTTGTGATTTCTCATGACTGCAAATCACATAAAAATATATACCTGACACTCAGTTTTCCACAAATTGGAGAAGCATAGAAGTATTAACGTCTAGCATATTTGATCACTCCTGTTTCACATGAAGGGTGTCCAGACCACCCTGAATTTACGCCAATGAGGGGCAAGGGAGTTATTTTGGACACTCTCTTGGACTCCGCCACTCTTGGAAACCTTCCGCCAGAGGTTGTGATTAGTGTCTATATGGAAGAAGATGAGGGCCATATGGGAGGGTTTTGGTTTTAAATTTGGTCATTTGTGTCTAGTATGAAGACATGACCTGGACCCCCTGGGCTTGAACTCTGGTGTGATTCCCCTTAGAGACTGAATTCAGAGAAGTATTGCCATGAATTTTGTTGGGATTTTAGGAGTCCACCCATGAGAATCACCCTTGGAAACTGAGATCTAGGCCCAGGTTGGCTTTCCACAGAGCCCTGGGTATCTCAGCCAGGATATCACATGATTTAATTCTGAAAGACTTGGCAGCCATAGTTGAGAGTCACAACACCCATGGACGTCACATTGTAGACCTCAATGGGCCTGGCTTCATGTGACATTTTGGCCACTCTTTGGGAAGCCTTGCCTGTGAGAGTTCTACAGAGCATTCATTGAAATGAGCTTCCTCACCATTTAATGGTTCCTGAATGAATTGAAACCCACAGTGCCTGCAACGTCATCCTTGAAAAATGCCTAGATAAATACCATGAAATTTTTGAAATTCCCATGACCAGGTGGCACTGGAGAAACTTTGGATGTCCTGTTGCTGATCGTAAATATGCAAGACAGTGCCTTGATTGAGTGGGTTTCATGAAAATGGTGTAGAACAGAGATGCCAGTATGTTGGAACCTGCTGAGTAGTGGGCCTAGAGCAGTGGTAGGCAGATGTGTGATAAAAAATTTGTGGTGGGGCCATGTGGATCTGCCATTGGCTTCCAAATGGCTTGTGACTGACATGGTGCAGCCAGCAGACCCTTCCATGTAAAGGCTTCTTGTTATATGGAGATGTTTCCGGGCAATGTTCAGAATCAGGTTGCTATAGACATGTGGCCAAGCTATGTGGGATAGAAGCCTGGTTGGTGCATTCTCCTGCAGACCCTGACCAACCACACATGAAAGAATTGCCTCCAGAACTGTGTCCCAGTTGAACTTCTTTTATTTCATGAAGCAAATGCCAAAGTCCCAGTGCAGCAGCAAGAAACACCACGAAAAGTGGAGGATGACCAAATGGCTTCCCAGTCCACATGGGAATACCCTTAGCCCCCAGTGGCCACAGTTTACTTACAAAGAGAGAATTCAGCACTGCTGCCTCATGTTCATTGGAAAATAAGAAATCATGTCCTCCAGGTCACATAGATGCAGACACAGCTTTGATGGTCTCACTAGAAAGAAGCTAAAGCTCCTGACAAAAACATATATTTCAAGTGCCCAAACTCAGAGGCAGTTCCTCAAGAAGTATTTAGGCCAGCAGAGCTCCATATATATGGAGTTCTTATCCTGTCCCATACTAGGAAAACTCCTCTACCACTTCCAAGGTTGTAAACTCCTGAGCATATTATTCACAGATTTTATTACTCTACTCCTCTAATTGTGTCTTACTTTGGGGGAAGGAAATGTCAAGGAATTGTTCTGGATGAGAGTGGGAAGATTTTGTTTAGCACATATTTGCATACACATTGGTTTCATTTTTCTATTTTACATTTGATATACTGAATCCCTGACACTAACACATACCCTACTAGATTCTGAATACTAATCCTAATATTATGGAGAAAAATAACCGAAACAGAATAGAAATACAAGCAGTTCAGAGGAGACACGTTGTATACTTGGACTTGCCTTTTGCATTATATAGGGTAGGAGTTATAAATCTAGTAATTTTTTTGTTGAAATAGTTTTCCATGTGCTTTTACAGTTAACAAATATGTGAATTCCTGTCTCCCTTTCTCTGTATTCTATTCAGCACATGTATTTTTATATGCACATTTAGAATCCTACCTGGTATCACACGTACATTCTTGTGAGTTACATAACTTGGCAGATACAAAGTGTGAGAAGAGATCACTCCTCCTAAACGCTGTTTGAACTGAAAATTCAAACTATGGGTGAGCTTCCTAGTTGAAAAAAGTTATACATAAATCCATATCCAGTAAAATGAATATTTTTGGATCTGTGGATGATATGTATTTCACGGTGTAATTCGATTGGCATATATATTGCTAATTTTTAAAATCTGTGTGTGGTTATATATATATATATATATATATATATATATATATTATATATATATATATATATATATATATATATATATATATTCTCTCCAGATATTTCAAAATATTTAATATATGTGTCTTATTATACACTCCCTAAATTCATTCATGAATATGTATGTGGATTTATAAAAAACTTTTCACAAGATTATTCTCAGAAATATTCATTCACCTGATATACGTATTTTTTTCCTAGTATTGAAAACTAACTTCAGTGAATGGTGCATATGAATCCTAATATTTCTACAGTAACTGATCCAGTTTCACATCAATGCAAGTAGATTCCTATGGGACATGATAAGTATTTTGAAGGTCATTTTTATTTCAACACTGGTACATTACTATTTCTTCAGTTTATGCACATTATAGGATATATATTTCATCCACAAGTTCACAAATTTATAGGCATATATTTCACTTTCAATCACTTTCTGCTTCAGAAAACACGTGTTCCGCCATGTTTCAAACTGGTCTTTTCATGAGACTTCTTTCAAAACACATTATTTTTGATTTCCATAATCACTTTTGAAGCAAAACTCACACACTCTTCATGATAAACCATAAGCCTAGGATTACAATTAGATGTATAACTAGTTGTTATGAATGATTCTATATCAATATATGATTTCTTGAGAGGCAAGATGGCCGCAAAGGGAGTGCAGTAACTCCGTGTACTGCGTCACTGTGAGGGAAAATGACGAGTTAGAACGGCTAAAAGCTATCTTGTTAGGAATTTCCAGCAAAATTGGGGTGCTCCAAAACCTAGTGGAAGGATTTTCATCGCACGAGGATCAGCTTCAGGGGCTCAAATGCGAGCGATCTGTCCGTCTGTATGGAGCGCTGCTTGTTCGGCAGATCACCCCATGGCTGGAGTCTGCGGCGCGCGCTGGGAAATGACAGGCTGGTGGCGCAGAGATACAGCAATGCTGATTCTGTGGGCTCCTGCCAGCTAGGCATTTGCTGAGCTCGGAGCTGAATTCTGGGTTGGAGACAGGGAAAGGAAACGGTCCAGGTTGGTTCTCCACACCGGTCAGACCACGGAGGAAGCCAGCGGCCACCATCTTGGAGAGCTGACGTCACCATCCTTGTTTTCGACTGATTGCAGCTCTTTCAGCTATAGAACAGGTAATTTCAGGCTGACAATTGTCTGCATCTCGCAGACAAATTGCTCAGACTTAGTGCTAAATAACCCGCGGAAACTGCTTCTTGGAGCCTGCTCCTATCAGAACACGCACCGAGCCCGGAGTGTCGGAGTTCCAGCTCCCGGAGCTGCTCTGGCCCAGGGCTATAGAACCCGCTGAAACTGCTTCTTGGAGCCTGCTCCTGTCGGAGCATGCACCAAGTCCGGAGAGGCCGAATTCTGGCTCCCGGAACTGTTTTGGCCCGGTGATAAAGAACCCGCGGAAAATGTTTCTCGGTCCGGGTCCTGCTGAATACTGTGGAGGCCAGAGGGGCCGAACAGAGCCGCCGCCCGGGCCCGTAACAGGTCCAGCGACCTGCCGGCGTGGTAGTCAAGAAAACCCGGAGGCAGCACTGGCACAGGAGCCGGCGGTAGCTGCGCGGCGCGGGTCTCCCAGCTACCGCTCCCACCAGTGCTGACAACTGAGGTCTCTTGCACCGACTCGCCTCGGCGTGGGACTCACGGCTACCGCTCCCACCAGTGTTGACAACTGAGGTCTCTTGCACCAGATACGGGGGCGTGGCTACCAGAAGGTAAGCAAATTGGCTGGGGTTTCTCAGCCCCAAGCTCTACAAACTTAGGGCCTGAGGGAGGCCAACAAGAAGAGTGTGCCCAGGCACTAATGAAACAGCTGCTCCACGCGTGTGCAAGGTAGGCGGAACTGTGAACACCGACAAAACAGGCCCAGTGAACCGCCAGACACATCCCTCCGGTTGGGGGAGGGGCAGAGCCACCGGGCGCCTGCAAGGTAGGCGGACCCGCGACCCACCAGCAGAAAATGCACAGCAATCCACAAAGCGGCATAGCCACCCCCCGAGCCTACAAGGTAGGCAGACCTGTGACCTATCGGCAGGTCATGCCCAAAAACCTGCGGAGGGGCACAGCTGCCCCACGTGCCTGCTAGGTAGGCTGAACCGTGACCACCAACAGAACAGGCCCAGCGGCCGGCCAGACACATCGCCCCGCCCAGGTTGGGGGAGGGGCAGAGCCGCCGGGCGCCTGCAAGTTAGGCATACCTGCGAATCACCAGCAGATCAGGCCCAGCAACCGCGGAGCGGCAGAGCCACCCCCGGGCCTGCAAGGTAGGCACACTTGCCACCCACCGGCAGGTCAGGCCCAACAAACTGCGGAGGGGCACAGCTGCCCCACTAGCCTGCTAGGTAGGCAGAACCCTGACCACCGACAGAACAGGCCCAGAGGCCGGCCAGATACATCGCCCCGCCCTGGTTGGGGGAGGGGCAGAGCAGCCGGGCGCCTGCAAGGTAGGCAGACCTGCGACTCACCAGCAGATCAGGCCCAGCAACTGTGGAGCGGCAGAGCCACCCCCGGGCCTGCAAGATAGGCGCACTTGCCACCCACCGGCAGGTCAGGCCCAAGAAACTGCGGAGGGGCACAGCTGCCCCACGAGCCTGCTAGGTAGGCAGAACACTGACCAAACAACAGAACAGGCTCAGAGGCCGGCCAGACACATTTACCCACCCCGGTTGGGGGAGGGGCAGAGCCGCCGGGCGCCTGCAAGTTAGGCAGACCTGCGAATCACCAGCAGATCAGGCCCAGCAACCGCGGAGCGGCAGAGCCACCCCCGGGCCTGCAAGGTAGGCACACTTGCCACCCACCGGCAGGTCAGGCCCAACAAACTGCGGAGGGGCACAGCTGCCCCACGAGCCTGCTAGGTAGGCAGAACCCTGACCACCGACAGAACAGGCCCAGAGGCCGGCCAGATACATCGCCCCGCCCTGGTTGGGGGAGGGGCAGAGCAGCCGGGCGCCTGCAAGGTAGGCAGACCTGCGACTCACCAGCAGATCAGGCCCAGCAACTGTGGAGCGGCAGAGCCACCCCCGGGCCTGCAAGATAGGCGCACTTGCCACCCACCGGCAGGTCAGGCCCAAGAAACTGCGGAGGGGCACAGCTGCCCCACGAGCCTGCTAGGTAGGCAGAACACTGACCACCAAAAGAACAGGCTCAGAGGCCGGCCAGACACATTGCCCCACCCCGGTTGGGGGAGGGGCAGAGCCGCCGGGCGCCTGCAAGTTAGGCAGACCTGCATCTCACCAGCATATCAGGCCCAGCAACCCGCGGAGCGGCAGAGCCACCCCCGGGCCTGCAAGGTAGGCGCACTTGCCACCCACCGACAGGTCAGGCCCAGCAACTCTCAGAGACACACAGCTGGTCCACGCGCGTGCAGGGTAGGCGGAACCGTGACCACCGACAAAAGAGGCCCAGTGGACCGCCAGACACATAGCTCCGGTTGGGGGAGGGGCAGAGGCGCCGGGTGCCTGCAAGGTAGGCGGACCCGCGACCCACCAGCAGAACAGGCACAGCAATCCACAGAGCGGCAGAGCCACCCCCCGAGCGTACAAGGTAGGCAGACCTGCGACCCACCGACAGGTCAGGCCCAAAAAACTGCGGAGGGACACAGCTGCCCCACGTGCCTGCTAGGTAGGCTGAACCATGACCACCAACGGAACAGGCCCAGCGGCCGGCCAGACACATCGCCCCGCCCCGGTTGGGGGAGGGGCAGAGCCGCCGGGCGCCTGCAAGTTAGGCAGACCTGCAACTCACCAGGAGATCAGGCCCAGTGACCCGCGGAGCGGCAGAGCCACCCCTGCGCCTGCAAGGTAGGCAGACTTGCCATCCACCGGCAGGTCAGGCTCAGCAACTCTCAGAGGGACACAGCTGCTCCACGCACGTGCAATGTAGGCGGAACTGTGACCACCGACAAAACAGGCCCAGTGGCCCGCCAGATACATCACCCCGGTTGGGGGAGGGGCAGAGCCGCCACCAGCGCCTTTTAGGTAGACATACCTGCAACCGACAGACAGAACAGGCCTAGTGGCCAGCGGAGGGGCAAAACCGCTGCTCACTCCTGCAAGGTAGGCGGACCTGTGACCACCGAAAGAACAGGCCCATCGAAAGTACAGGCACAGCGGCCTCCCGGCGTGGTAGGCACATTGCCTCAATTGAAGGAGGGGCAGAACCACCGCCAAAGCCTGCAAGGGAGACGATGCAGCTATACAAAAGCAATATAAATATATAGGGGGAAAAATCAATAACACAACAGTTTCACCAAGCAGAAAGAAACGCGATCAGTATGAAAAGACAAGGAAGAAAAGGACCACAAGCAATGCAGGTCAATTCAACTTTAGAAGAGGTAATATCTGCAGCAGATGGAATGTCAGATAAAGAATTCAGGATATACATGCTTCAGATGATCTGGAGTCTCAAGGAAGACATTAGACAGCAAAATCAGACAATGAAAGACCACTTCGACCACTTCGACAATGAATTACATAAACAAATCCAAGAAGCAAAAGATCAATTATTCAGGGAGATAGAGGTTATAAAAAACAAACAAACAGAAATCCTGGAAATGCAGGAAACAATAAACCAACATAAAAACTCAATTGAGAATACTACCAGCAGAGTAGAACACTTAGAAGATAGAACATCAGACAATGAAGACAAAGTATTTCAACTGGAGAAGAACATAGACAGCTCAGCAAAGCTGTTAAGAAACCATGAGCAGAACATTCAAGAAATATGGGATAACATAAAGAGACCAAACTTAAGAGTCATTGGGATACAGGAAGGTATTGAGGTCCAAACCAAAGGAATGAGCAATCTATTCAACGAAATAATACGAGAAAACTTCCCAGACTTGAAGAATGAGACAGAATCCCAAATCCTAGAAGCCTACAGGACGCCGAATGTGCAAAATCATAAGAGATCCACACCTAGACACATTATAATGAAGATGCCCAACATACAGAATAAGGAGAGAATTTTAAAAGCTACAAGAGAAAGGAAGCAGATTACATTTAGGGGTAAACCAATCAGGATAACAGCTGATCTTTTAACACAGACTCTGAAAGCTAGAAGATCCTGGAATAACATATTTCATACACTAAAAGAAAATGGGTTACAACCAAGAATTGTGTATCCCGTGAAATTAAGCTTCAGGATGGAAGATGAAATTAAAACCTTTCATGATAAACAAAAGTTAAAAGAATTTGCAGCTAGAAAACCATCTCTTCAAAACATCCTCGGCAAAATATTACAGGAAGAGGAAATGGAAAATGTCAATGAAAACCAACAGCGGGAGGTAGTACAGTGAAGGGGGGGGAATAATCAAAGAGGAAAACAAACCATGTTTAGTAACATAAATAAACCAATATGGCTGGAAAAACACCCATATCTCAATAATAACCCTAAATGTTAATGGCTTAAACTCACCAATTAAGAGACACAGGCTAGTAGAATGGATCACAAAACAAGACCCAACAATATGCTGCCTTCAGGAGACGCATTTGATAGGAAAAGACATACTTAGACTGAAGGTGAAAGGTTGGGAAAAATCATATCACTCATATGGACTTCGGAAACAAGCAGGAGTGTCCATATTCATATCAAATAAAATAGATTTCAAGCCAAAGTTAATCAAAAGAGATGAAGATGGACACGACATACTTCTCAAGGGAACCATACACCAACAAGACATAACAATCATAAATATATATGCCCCAAACAATGGTGCAGCTATGTTCATCAAACAAACACTTCTCAAGTTCAAGAGTCTAATAGACCACCATACAATAATCATGGGAGACTCAACACACCTCTCTCACCACTGGACAGATCTTCCAAACAAAAGTTGAATAAGGAAACTATAGAGCTCAATAACACAATTAATAACCTAGACTTAATTGACATATATAGAATATACCACCCAACATCAAGCAGTTACACTTTTTTCTCAGCAGCACATGGATCCTTCTCAAAAATAGATCATATATTATGTCACAGGGCAACTCTTAGACAATATAAAGGAGTAGAGATAATACTATGCATCTTAACTGATCATAATGGAATGAAATTGAAAATTAACGATAAAAGAAATAAGGAAAAATCATGCATCACTTGGAGAATGAACAATAGGTTACTGAATGATCAATGGGTTATAGAAGACATCAAGGAGGAAATTAAAAAATTCTTAAAGATAAATGAAAACACAGACACAACATATTGGAATCTATGGGACACATTGAAAGCAGTTCTAAGAGGAAAATTTATTGCTTGGAGTTCATTCCTTAAAAAAAGCAAAAACCAACAATTAAATGATCTAATACTTCAACTCAAAATACTAGAAAAAGAAGAGAAAAACAACAGCAAAAGAAGTAGAAGACAAGAAATAATTAAAATCAGAGCTGAAATTAATGAAATCGAAATGAAAGAAACAATAGAAAAAATTGACAAAACTAAAAGTTGGTTCTTTGAAAAAATAAAAAAAATCGACAGACCCTTAGCCACGCTAACGAAGAGAAGAAGAGAGAGAACTCATATTACCAGCATACGGGATGAAAAAGGCAATATCACAACAGACACTTCAGAAATACAGAAGATTATCAGAAATTATTTTGAATCCTTATACTCCAACAAAATAGAAGATAGTGAAGGCATCGATAAATTTCTTAAGTTATATGATTTGCCCAGATTGAGTCAGGAGGATATTGACAACCTAAATAGACCAATATCAATTGAGGAAATAGAAGATACCATCAAAAGACTACCAACTAAGAAAAGCCGAGGACCGGATGGGTATACAGCAGAGTTTTACAAAACCTTTAAAGAGGAACTAATACCAATACTTTTCAAGCTATTTCAGAAAATAGAAAAAGAGGGAGAACTTCCAAATTCATTCTATGAGGCCAACATCACCCTGATTCCTAAATCAGACAAAGACACTTCAAAGAAAGAAAACTACAGACCAATATCTCTAATGAACCTAGATGCAAAAATCCTCAATAAACTTCTGGCGAACCGGATACAAAAACATATCAAAAAAATTGTGCAACATGATCTGGTAGGATTTATCCCTGGGATGCAAGGTTGGTTCAATATACGGAAATCAATAAATGTTATTCACCACATCAATAGGCTTAAAAATAAGAACCATATGATCATCTCGATAGATGTGGAAAAAGCATTCGACAAAGTAGAGCATCCCTTTATATTCAAAACTCTAGAAAAACTAGGGATAACAGGAACATACCTCAATATTGTAAAAGCAATCTATGCTAAGCCTCAGGCTAGCATCATTCTGAATGGAGAAAAACTGAAGGCATTCCCTCTAAAATCTGGAACAAGACAGGGATGCCCTCTCTCACCACTTCTGTTCAACATAGTTCTCGAATCACTGGCCAGAGCAATTAGACAGACGAAAAAAAATAAAGGCATAAAAATAGAAAAGAAGAACTCAAATTATCACTATTTGCAGATGACATGATTCGATACCTAGCAGACCCAAAAGGGTCTACAAAGAAACTATTAGAGCTAATAAATGAATTCAGCAAAGTGGCAGGCTATAAAATCAACACTCATAAATCAAAGGCATTCCTGTATATCAGCGACAAATCCTCTGAAATGGAAATGAGGACAACCACCCCATTCACAATATCCTCAATAAAAGTAAAATACTTGGGAATCAACCTAACAAAAGAGGTGAAAGACTTATACAATGAAAACTACAGAACCCTAAAGAAAGAAATAGAAGAAGATCTTAGAAGATGGAAAAATATACCCTGTTCATGGATAGGTAGAAGTAACAACATCAAAATGGCGATAATACCAAAAGTTCTCTATAGGTTTAATCCAATGCCAATCAAAATCCCAACGGCATTTCTTGTAGAAATAGAGAAAGCAATCATGAAATTCATATGGAAAAATAAAAGACCCAGAATAGCAAAAACAATGCTAAGCAGGAAGTGTGAATCAGGCGGGATAGCTATACCAGACTTCAAACTATACTACAGAGCAATAGTAACAAAAACACCATGGTACTGGTAACAAAACCGGCGGGTGGACCAATGGTACAGAATAGAGGACACAGAAGCCAATCCACAAAACTACAACTATCTTATATTCGATAAAGGGGCTAAAAGCATGCAATGGAAGAAGGATAGCATCTTCAACAAATGGTGTTGGGAAAACTGGAAATCCATTTGCAACAAAATGAAACTGAATCCCTTTCTCTCGCCATGCACAAAATTAACTCAAAGTGGATCAAGGAACTTGATATCAAATCAGAGACATGGCATTTGATAGAAGAAAAAGTTGGCTATGATCTACATACTGTGGGGTCGGGCTCCAAATTCCTCAATAGGACACCCATAGCACAACAGTTAATAACTAGAATCAACAAATGAGACTTACTCAAACTAAAAAGTTTTTTCTCAGCAAAAGAAACAATAAGAGAGGTAAATAGGGAGCCTACGTCCTGGGAACAAATCTTTACTCCTCACACTTCAGACAGAGCCATAATATCCAGAATATACAAAGAACTAAAAAAATTAGACAATGAGATAACGAATAACCCAATCAACAAATGGGCCTAGGACCTGAACAGAAATTTCTCAGAGGAGGACATACAATCAATCAACAAGTATATGAAAAAATGCTCACCATCTCTAGCAGTCAGAGAAATGCAAATCAAAACCACCCTAAGATACCATCTCACTCCAGTAAGATTGGCAGCCATTAGGAAGTCAAACAGCATCAAGTGCTGGCGAGGATGTGGGGAAAAGGGTACTCTTGTACATTGCTGGTGGGACTGCAAATTGGTGCGGCCAATTTGGAAAGCAGTATGGAGATTTCTTGGAAAGCTCGGAATGGAACCACCATTTGATCCAGCTATTCCCCTACTCGGTCTATTCCCTAAAGACCTAAAAAGAGCACACTATAGGGACACTGCTACATCCATGTTCATAGCAGCACAATTCACAATAGCAAGACTGTGGAACCAATCTAGATGCCCTTCAATAGACGAATGGATAAAAAAAATGTGGCATTTATACACAATGGAGTATTACTCTGCATTAAGAAATGACAAAATCATAGAATTTGGAGGGAAATGGATGGCATTAGAGCAGATTATGCTAAGTGAAGCTAGCCAATCCCTTAAAAACAAATGCCAAATGTCTTCTTTGATATAAGGAGAGTAACGAAGAACAGAGTAGGGACGAAGAGCATGAGAAGAAGATTAACATTAAAGAGGGATGAGAGGTGGGAGGGAAAGGGAGAGAGAAGGGAAATTGCATGTAAATGGAAGGAGACCCTTAGGGGTATACAAAATTACATACAAGAGGATGTGAGGGGAAAGGAGGAAAATATAAGGGGGAGAAATGAACTACAGTAGAGGGGGTAGAGAGAGAAGAGGGGAGGGGAGGGGGGAGGGGCGATAGTAGAGGATAGAAAAGGCAGCAGAATACAACAGACACCAGAATGGCAATACGTAAATCAATGGTTCTGCAACTGATGTGATTCTGCAATCTGTATATGGGGTAAAAATGGGAGCTCATATCCCACTTGAATCAAAGTGTGAAATATGATATATCAAGAACTATGTAATGTTTTGAACAACCTACAATAAAAATTAATTAAAAAAAATATATGATTTCTTATATATTTTCAGATATCAATTCAATACATTATTTAAAGGGGAACCAGTTATATTATTTATTAACTGTATGATCTATTCATGCATTATCTCTATATTCATAGACACAGGGTACACCTATTTTTACCCTCAATACTAATTTATACGTTTTCAAAATATTCCTCAAAAAATGGTGGAAGAAATACTCATGTCACCTGATCTATATATACATTTTATCACAGTAATATTCTGTACAAAAAAATCAAAGGTCACCCTTAAGTTTGTACCAAAGCCTAAATGGAAAGTGAGCATGGATTACTAAAACCTTCCATGTCCAGGTGGCCTAATGCTCTCAAATGTCAATCTTATTGGTGACTACATTTTTGTTTCTTCCTAAGATTATATATTCAACCTCAAGCCTGTTGAAAATGTCTAATCCTATCACTCACTTTATACTTTGCCTGATTTAGTAATGTCTCTATTTATATCTATTTTCCTACATATTTTCCCCTGTTCATCATTGTGACTGACTCTTCACTTGTGCTGACATTTACATTCACTGTCTACCTGAAACCCTATTGCTTAAGAACTTTTGGTCTAAATCCTATTCTCACTGTTCTTTGTAAACCTACTGACTATCTTCCTAATCCTACCGACTATCCCTTTTTGAGTGGATGTTCTCTTCGACATTCAATCATCCAAGGTACAAGCTCCTATGCCATTGTATATAGATTTATCTGAGGGTCTCCTTTCATTTCCAAGCAATTTCCCTTAAATAATTCAAAGCTAAGTGTACCAATTAAGGGCCCAATGCCCTTCTGGACTTCATATCTTCCATAGATTTCTGTTTTTATACTTATATTTCACCTATATATTCTTGTAAATATCATAGTTTCCCAATACCATTATTCGTCATGCAGAAGGATTCCTAACCCCAAATTGAACATGTTACTAACCCAAAACCATACATTGTTCTCTCAATCGAACGTTACAGAACAGCAGGGACAGGGTTGCTCTTAAAATACAGGAAGTAGGGCATGTTCCAGCTGTTGAGAACATCAAAGGTCCATGCAGAAATGATCCCTTGAGAAGATGTAGGCAGCTACGAAAGACCTGAGAGAGAAAAGTCATCTTCTATGGCAAACAACCTTGTCAGCATGAAGGGATGTGTATGAATCAGCCTCTCTCTTCTTAATGTAGAGAAGATGGACCAAAACAGTGCTAGGTGGAGAGCTGTTCCCGGGTGCCCATGGTTTATATACCATTCTAACTTGTGAAAGTGTCACAGGAAGTAGGGGCAGCCTCCATCTCATGGGACTCTTGAAAGCAACTGTTAGGACAAAGTGGTTGTCAAGGCAATGACCTCATTCAGTTCCTGAAGAAGTGATCTACCTCACTTCCTTGGTGATGGAACTCTCTTAACTTGGGATCCAGGAAGCCAGGCACCCGGAGCCAGTCCAGTCCCAGACCCAGTAGGCTCACTTGTTTGAATTTACCAAGGAGAGTGTCAGTCTTTCTTGGTACCTACAGATGTGAGGATGGCCAAATACCAGGAGAGCTCTGCATAGGGGCCTTTCCTGAGAAAGTAGGTAGTGGTTCACCGCAGGCTCCTGACAACTTCACAGAGTTGGCCAAGGAGACCAGATCTGAGATAGGACAGGCCATTTTGGGGGAACATTTTATGGCCCACCACTCAGAGGAAACTCCGGATAGTCACAGAGTTACATGGGGGAAGGAGGTGTCTTTGTGGGTGTGGGTTTGATTTTGTGATTTTGTCTCATGATCTGAGAATAGGTAGGAAAGACGGTTTGTTTGATTTGGAGTGGTCTTCTTCTAGTAAGTCGTTGGACAAGGCAAGTGTTTCTATGTCTGTGTATCCCACTGTGTCCGTGGTTGTAGACATTAGAAAATAGAATGCAACAATTGATATGTCCTGTATAGTAGAAAGATTCCCGGCATTCATCCTGCCCAATTTATGAATGGACTGCAGCTTGCCTTATCCATGGGCAACACCTGCTACCTTCCTAAGTTCCTGTTTCTTCCAGAATTCTCACCACTCTCCAGAATATTCTCATGGTTTTGTGTCCAAAATATGTACCACCTCCAAGCTCTGTGACATTGCCATGTCCTGGATAGCTGAAGGGAATGGCAAGCATCTCAGAAAACACAGATATCAGTGTGACCAAGAAAGTCTCAGTTGAGAAACCATGCTTTCGGCCTTTTGCTTATCAATGGTTCTGTTTCCCTGAATGTCAGGAAGGTCTTTGCCTCAGGCCACCCCTTTGTGAAGCCTGAAGAAAACAGTTTTCAAATGAAAATGAATGGGCACCACCTGTGGCTCTTTGCTTAATTGCTTTGGAAAGGGATGTGTCTAAATCAGCCTCTTGGCCCTGTGTGAGGTTGTGGCTTAGATTCTCAGCACCTGATGGATATAAAGAGAGATCCCATGTGTGCATCCAAAACCAAAATGGCCAAAAGAGCAATTATTGTGAATGAAGTCTCTCGCATTCATTTGTAAGGTTCCTGACCACCATCAAGTGAGAATACGGATCCTTTGGGTCAAATGAGTTATGCACAGCCCTGCAGAGGCTAGCCCATAGGTTTTTGGGTTTTCTCATGGCTCCAAATCATATAAAGAATCTATACCTGACAGTCAGTATGTCTCAAATTGGAGATGCAGAGCAGTATTAACAGCTAGCCTATCTGATCACTCCTGGTTCACCGGATGGGTGTCCAGGCCACCTTGACTTTAGGCAAATCAGGGGCAAGGGAGCTTATTTTTGACACTGTCTTGGGCTGCACCCCTTATGAAAAACTCCAGCCAGAGGTTATGATAAGTGTCTATATGGAAGAAGATGAGGGCCATGTGGGAGTGTTTGGTTTTAATTGTGGTCATTTGTTTGGCGGTTGGAAGAGATAACTGGATCCACCAGGGCTTGAACTCTGGCATGATTCCTCTTAGAGACTGAGTTCTGGAATTTACCTCAAAGAAGTATTGCCATGAAATGTGTTGGGATTTTAGGAGGCCACGCATGAGAAGCCTCCCTTGAAAACTGAGATCGAGTGCCAGGGTGTCTTTCCACAGTGCAGTGAGAATCTCAGCCAGGATATCACATGATTTTATTCTGAAAGACTTGGCAGCCATAGTTGAGAATCTAAACACATATGGAACTCATATTGTAGACCTCAATGATCCTGGCTTCATGTGACCTTTTGGCCACTCTTTGGGAAGCCTTGCCTGTGAGATTTCTCCAGAGTTTTAATTTAAATGAGCTTCCTCACCACATAATGGTTCCTGCATTAATTGAAACGTACAGTGACTCCAACTTCATCCTTCAAAAATGGCTAAATAAATACCATCAAATTTCTGAAATTCCCATGACCAGGTGGCACTGGAGAACCTTTGGATATCCTGTTGCTGAACATGAGTGAAATAATTCCCCACGCAATGACACTTCACCGGGAGAATTCCAACTTTATTGCTCAAAGCTGTGTGCTTATATAGAACTAAGGGGGAGATGGTAGGGCTTAGATAAATGGCAGCAACCCGTTTATTGGCAAGTTCTTTCAGATATCAGCTCCAGAGCCCAGGAATTAGTTCTCATTGGGGCTAAGGTTCCCCACAAGTGAGATTTGAAATTGGCGCTGACGTGAGAGTTCACAAGGGTGGGAACTTTTTGCGCCACTGCAGAAATGAAGAAGGTAGGAAGAAGAAGTCCTTAGGCGCCATGTTGAGGTTTTTCTCTGGGGTATGGCTGCCATTTATTCTTTTCCCAACATTCCACCCTTTTTGTTTTCTTAGGAAGTGGGGCGTCATTTGTCAGATCCGGCTGCTTCCTGCTGTGTGGGGGTGGTGTGGGGCCTAGAAAGAGAAGTGGAGGAATGCTCATGGAGCAGGTTTGGGATTATCATGGCAGCCAGAAATAAAACCCAGTGGCTATAGACAGCTACTTTCGTAGGGGTGAAGTCAATGAATGTTCCCTGAAGCCAAAGTTGTCGATGGCATGGAACTAGTCCTGGATGGAAGAGATTGTTGGTATCAGCCACTGGTCCTGTAACAGAGACTCTAGGAAATACTGGAAGCGTTGCCTGGACATGGCGTCACCAGCACCTGAAGAAGATCAGAGCAAATAAAAACAGAATGAAGATAAAAATTAAAGGAAATGTCATTTTTTGGCAGAAGTTCCATGTTGGGGGACTGACATAGAAGAGGCCAAGGGCCATGAGAAATCTTAGAAGGTGGTAAAGACTCATGAATCCAGGATGGCAGATTAAGAGGTTCTCAGAGCTCGTTGTCTCCCGCTGTCTGATACCCATTGCATTCCATCATGCCTGGTAGTGAGCTTCATCACTGAGTTACTGTTCTCTTGGAGATGTTGGGGGTTCATCGGTCATCAGAGGCTGGTAGTGCCTAAGCAAAAGCTGGTTGAAAGTTTGATTAGGAATTTTTTGCAGTTGGGTTTGAGGGCACTTCATTTTGCAGGGCAAGAGAGCACAAAAAGGAGCATCCCAATAAGGGGCCCCAAGATATGTAGTAAGTACATGGCAAGATAGGATTGGAAGAACCCTATGATGGGATTGGAGGAGGTATGTTTGAGAAATTCGATCGATAATTCCTGCAATTTAACAACATTTTTTTTATTAGCCCAGATTCATTAACATAATAGCAAAATTCCTCTCTGAGGAATAGGCATGTAACCCCTTTTTCTGCAGTGAGAAGATCAATTGCCCTTTGGTTCTGTAAAGCCACTTGTGCCAATGATGTAACCTGCCGCTGCAAGGAACCCAGAGACTCAGCCATGGTATTGAGTGTTTCCTGCAGTTTTTGTTGAAGTCATTGGATGCCCATAGAGCATGACCTATAGCTCCACCAGAGAGTCCGAGACTCGTCACTGAGGTTGTTAAAATGAGGCCTACCAGAACCGGCAGAAAGACTACCTTACGGGTGCGGGAAGGTAGGGCCAACTGTCGGAATTCGGTGGGAGTATACAAAGATAGCTGAGGAACTACAGTAACCAAGAAACAGGTGCCAGAGACATTGATCGTTGAGGTACTTAAAGACCCATTACACCAGAGGAAATGTTCAGGTTGCCTAAACACAGGGCTCTATGGGGTGTTGTAGCTCAAGGAACAAACGGGTAAAGGATTCATTATTGGCAGGTGGAAACAGATGAAAGGAAATAAAGTATTGGTGGAATAACTTTCCCACAGTGGGTTACGTGTCACATGTAGGGTTTGTCCTTTTTAGAGAAATTGTAGGGTTTTGCTGGAATATTTTCTGCCGCTAATGGGACTGCTGCTAGAAGTGGACGACTAATTGAAGCACAGAGAAAGCACTGAGAAGTAGGCAAAGAAAGACGGGTGGAGTTTAATAATCAAAACGTTTGGTGTAGCAAATTGAGCCATGTGGGAGAGGGACCTGACGGGGTTGAAGGCTCTGAATCCTCTTTGGATGAGCTATGGATACAATCTCGAAGTTTTGATTCTGAGTCCTTAATGTGTTCGACTACCTGGATGGTTGCCTTAGGTGGCGTAATCAGGGTGCGGCCAATAGTCATCCACCCTGTGGGTCTGACTGAGGTTGTCTGAGCATAGACAGCAAACTCAACATAGCCCCAACGTTTGGCCTTGGGGTCAGGTTTATCTAAAGTATACCATCCATTGTTATTGGATGAAGAGCCTTTATGTCACTTTATGTAACTAGAAGTCCACCCTTCAGGGTAACCGAGTGAGTGGTAAGAATAGCTACCACGTTCATCATGGAACCTGCATGACCAATAGGGGCACCCATTATATATCTCAGGCCACCAATGACAATAATCTTTTGTTTGATCAAAAAGGAAGCAAATGAAAGGCCAGTTCCAGCTACCAGGGACGAAGGTCCTTGAAGGTGACAATTTTAGGGAAATAGAGGTGCAGTTGTGGATGAAGCAAGTAGTTGCATCCACTCCGCAGACCGTCTGCATGCCATGTTCTGAGTATCGTTCCCGAAGAGTGAATAAATGCATGGTAGGTGAGGAGGGTAAAGACCAGTCCTGACAGAGCACAGAAAATAAGCAGAGCACAAAAAACAAGCAGTTAGAGAAGACTAGGGTGTTGGGAGAGCTCATTGTGCCTTCTTTAAGAGGAATTGGGCTGCAAGGAAAACCGTGTGAGCCGCAACTTAAATGGGTGGGATGGGTGTGGAGAGCAGGAGTAAAGGGGAGGTTCAGGAGGTGATTCTTGGAGTTCCTCTGGGGTGGCCCTGTCGTCAGCATGTGGGGCCTCCTGGTGATGTGGCTTCAACCTAGACATGTGATTCCAGGGAGTGAGACGGTTGTCTGGTAAGGAGAGTTTGGCGGCGGTGGGGGTACAGAGAATGACAGGATAGGGGCCTTCCCATTTTGGGGCAAGAGTCCCTTTCTCCTCTGGGGTATTATAATTGACTAGACTAACAGGTGTTAAGGGAGGAGTGTTTGGAGAGGAGACTGGGTCCGGAAGAAGCCAGTCCTGATATTTCCAGAGTTCCAAGCGGAGATGAAGCAAGAGAGGCAAAGACAAATCTCGGGTGAGAGGTCCTTGTGAAATGACCAACGCAGGGGTTATAAGATGTCTTTCATACATTATCTCAAAAGGAGACAGTAAAGATGGTTTCTTAGGGAGAGCTCTGATTCGAAGCAAAGCCAAGGGAAGGAGTTTGACCCAGTCTAAGTTTAATTCCATTGTCAATTTGGTAAGGACTTCCTTTAGAGTACGATTTACCCTTTCCACATTCCCTGAAGCCTGGGGGAAATATGGACAGTTGAAATGCCACTTGAAGGAGAGGGCTTGAGAGACCTTTTGTGTGATCCTAGAAGTAAACTCAGGGCCATTGTCATATTGTAGGGAAGTGGGCATACCAAACCTGGGGATGATGTCTGTCAGTAAGATTGAAGCTAAAGTGGAAGCCTTTTTATTGGAAGTGGGAAATGCCTCAACCAAACCAGAGAAAGTGTCCACAAAGACAAGGAGGTATTTAGTGTGCCATACTGTGGGCATGTTGGTGAAGTCTACCTGCCAGTCAGCAGAGGGAATGTGTCCCCGGGCTTGTTGGGAAGGGAAACGTTTGGGCCTTAAAGGAGTATGAGGGTTGGTCCGCTGACAGATCTGACAATTAGAGGCTATATTCTGTAGCATGGCTTGTCAGAGGGAGTGAGGAAGAAGAAACTCTGTAAAAAGAGGGTCAAAGACTGAGAATTGGAAAGGAATAGAGTATGAAGGAACTTGAAAAGATGCTTGTTCTTACTGAAAGAAGTAGGGGCTTCAGATGAGCTGTCTAAAGTGGCCATTATATGTCCACCATGGGAGCCATGATTGGAAGTGGTAGCAGCCATTCGTGCCACCTGGTCAGCTTTGGCATTGCCCTCAGTGATAAGAGAGCCGTCCTTCTGATGGGACCTACAATGGACATCTCCCAACTGGGTGGGTAAGTGGGAGGCCTCTATCAGATTGGTTATAAGAGCTGAATTAGTGATCACATTACCTTTGGTGGTAAGTAGGCCTCGCTTCTTTCAAATTGCAGCATGGGATAATAAGATATGGAAGACATATTTTGAATCATTTTAGAGGGTGAGGGATTTGCCTTGTGCTAGAAGGCAGGCACGAGTGGATGCTATAAAATCAGCCTGCTGGTCTGTAGTTCCTGAAGGCAAAACTTTGGCCTCTATAATCTCAGTGGCTGAAAATACAGCGTATCCAGAGTAATGAGTTCCATTCTGCCTAAAGGAACTGCTGTCAGTAAACCAGATAAGGTCAGGCTTGGTGAGTGGTCTCTCAAAAATGGAAGAATGACAGGGGAGGAAATCATCTAAGTTTTCCAAGCAATTTTGAGTTGGTGTGTGAGACATGGGAGTTATTGGGAGCAGTGAGGCAGGGTTCAGTGCAGAGCAGGGGAGGAAAATAATATTAGAGTTTTCCAGAAAGGAAGTGAGGAGCGACAGAACTCTGGATGTAGGGAGGGTTTGAAGACCCTTTTAAGGTAAAAGATCTTTCAAGTGATGTGGGGAGTAGATAGTTCAAGGGGCCCCAAAAGCCAGATTAGAGGCTCCTTTGTGTAAAATTTGTCCAGTAGCCAGAGCTCTTAAGCAAGGGGCCCACCCACGGATGGAAAATAAGAAACCATGTCCTCCAGGTCACATAGATGCAGACCCAGGTTGATGGTTTCACTAGAAAGGAAGCTAAAGCACGTGACAACAACATATATTTCAAGTGCCCAACCTCACAGGCAGTATCTCAAGAAGTCTCTAGGACAACAGACCTCCATGTTTTTGAAGTGTTTACCCTGTCCCTTACTTTTGGAAACTCCTCTAACACTTCCAAGGTTGTGAACTCCTGATCGCATTCCATTCCAGATATGTATTCATGGATTTTCTAACTCTTCTCCTCTAATTGTGTCTTACATGGGGTGAAGGTGTTGTCAAGGTATTGTTCTGGATGAGAGTGGGAAGATTTTTGTGTAGCACATATTTACATACACATTGGATTCATTTTCCAATTTTCCATTCGAAATACTGAATCCCTGTCAGTAACCCATACCCTAATAGACTCTGACTACTAATCCTAATATGATGGAGACAAATAACCCAAACATAATATTAATACAAGCAGTTCAGAGGAGGCATGGTGTATAGTTGGTCTTGCCTTTTGCATGATATAGTGTAGGAGTTATAAATCTTGTCAATTGTTTGTTGAAATAGTACTCCATGTGTTTTTAAAGTTAACACATATGTGAATTTCTGTCTCCTTTTTTCTGTAGCCAATTCAGCACATGTATTTTTATATGCACATATAAAATCATACCTGGTATCACACGTACATTTTTGTGAGGTGGCTAACTTGGCAGAAACAAAGTATGAGAAGAGATCACCCCTCCTAAACGCTTTTGGAACTGAAAATTCAAACTATGAGTGAGATTTTTAGTTGAACAACATTATACATAAATCCATGTTCAGTAAAATTAATATTTTTGGATCGGTGGATGATATATATTTCACAATGAATTTTGCTTGGCATATATATTGCTACTTCCTAATGTTTCTCTGTGTGATATATATATATATATATATATATATATATATATATATATATTTTTTTTTCCAAATATAAAATATATGTGTCTTATTATACACTCCCTTAATAATTCACTCATGCTCATGTACGTGGTTTTATAATCAAATTTTCATACGATTATTTTCAGAAATATTCATCCACCTGAAATACATATTTGTTTTCTAGTACTGAAAACTCACTTCACTGAATGGTGCAAACAAATCCTTATATTTCTACTGTAACTGACCCAATTTAACATCAATGCATGTAGATTCCAATGGGGCATGATGTGTATTTTGACGTTCATTTTATTTAACACTGGTACATTACTATTTCTTCAGTTTTTGTACATCATAGTATAAACATTTCATCCATAAGTTCACAAATTTAAAGACATTTGAAACACATTCAATCACTTCCTGCTTCAGTACACATGTATTCCTCCTTGCTTTTGACTGGTCATTTCATGAGACTTCTTTCCAAACACATTATTTTCGATTTCCATAATCAATTTTGAAGCAAAACTCACACACTTTATGATAAACCACAACCCTAATATTACCATTAGATGTATAACTTGTTGGAATGAATGTAGGTATATCAATATAACATTTACTGTGTATTTTCAGATATCAATTTATTCCAATTTCTAAAGTTGGAATCAGTTGTATTATATATTCACACATGGTACACCTATTTGTGCCCCCAATACTAATTTATATCTCTTCTAAATATTGCTCCCAGAAATGGTGCAAGAAAGACTCATGTCACCTGATCTACATATACATTTTATCACAGTAATATTCTGGCCACAAAATGCAAAGTCACACTTACAATTGTACCAAAGCCTAAATGGAATGTGAGTATGGATTATGAAAATCACCCATGTCCATGTTGCCTAATGCTCTCAAATGTCAATCCTATTGGTGACTACATATTTGTTTCTTCCTAAGATTATGTATTCAACCTCAAGCCTGTTGAAAATGTCTAATCCTATCAATCACTTCATCATTTGCCTGATTTCCTAATGTCTCTAATGATATCTGCTTTCCTACATATTTTCCCCAGTTCATCATTGTGACTGACTCTTCAAATGTGCTGACATTTACATTTTCTGTCTACCTGAAACCCTATTGCTAAGGAAGTTTTTGTCCAAATCCTATACTGACTCTTTTTTCTAATCCTATCAAGTATCTTCCTAATCCTACCAACTATCCTTTTTTGACTGGATGTTCTCTTCAACATTCAATTATCCAAGGTACAAGGTCCTATGCCATTATGTATAGATTTATCTGAGACACATGTGCACAACATAATTCAGAGTAAAGTATCCCAATCAAGGATCCAATGCCCTTTTGGGCTTCAAATCTTACCTAGATTTGTGTTTTCATACATATATTTCACCTCTATATATCCTTATAAATATTGCAGGTTCCCAATACCATTATTCATGCAGCAGAATGATTCCTAACCCAAATCAATCATGTTATTAATCCTAACCATACTTTGTTTCCTCAACCTAACTTTACAGAAAAGCAAGGACAAAGTTGTTCTTATATAGAAATGTAAGAGATCTTCCACCTGCTGAGAACCTCAAAGGTCCATGCAGAAGTGAACCCTGGGGAAGATATAGAAAGCTATGAAGGACCTGAGAGAGCGAAAGTCATCTTTCATGACAAAAAAAAAAAAAAAAAAAAAAAAAAAAAAACAGGTCCGGATGAAGGGGTGTGTCTGAAGCAGTCTCTCTCTTCTTAATGTAGAGAAGATGGACCAAACCAGGCTTGTGTGGAGAGCTGTTTACGGGTGCCTATGTTTGATATACCATTCTTACTTGTGAATGTGTCACAGGAAGTAGGGGCAGCCTCCATCTATTGGGACACTTGGAAGCAACTGTTAGGACAAAGATGTTGCGAAGGCAGTGACCTCATTCAGTTCCTGAAGGAAGTGACCTATATAACTTTCTTGGTGATGGAACTCTCTGAACTTGGGATCCAGGAAGCCAGGTACCCAGAGTCATTCCCAGTCCCAGTCCCAGTGGCCACACATGTTTGGATTTACCAAGGACAGAATCGGTCTTTCTGTGTAACTACTGATGTGAGGATAGCCAAATTCCAGGAGAGCTCTGAAGAGGGGCCTTTCCTGAGAAAGCAGGTAGTGTCTCACTACTGGCACCTGACAACTTCACAGTGTTGGCCAAGGAGACCAGATGTGACATAGGACAGCCCATTTCGGGGAAACGTAGTATGTCCCATCAGTCAGAGGACACTCCGGATTGTCACAGACCTACTTGGGGGAAGGAGTTGACTTTGTGGGTGTGCGTGTGAGTTTGTGGTTTTGTCTCATGATCTTAGAATATATAGGAAAGTCGGTTTGTTTGATTTGGAGTGGACTGTTTCTAGTAAGTCTTTTGACAATGCGAGTGTTTCTATGTCTGTTTATCCCACTGTGTCCGTGGTTGTAGACATTAGAAAAGAGAATGCATCAATGGATGTGTCCTGTCTAGTAGAAAACTTCACAGCATTCATCCTGCCCAATTTATGAATGGACTGTGGCTTTCCTAATGGATGGGCAACAACTACTATCTTCCTAAGTTCCTGTATGTCTTCTTGAATTCTGGCCACTCTCCAGAATAGGTTCAGGGTTTTGTGTCCACGATATGTACCACCTCCAAGCTCTGTGACATGGCCATGTACTGGATAGCTGAAGGGAATGGGATCATCTCAGAAAACTCAGATATCATTCCAGAAACCCTGCAATGGGCCATTTGCTTATCTATTGTTCTGTTGCCCTGAATGTCAGAAAGGTCTTTGCCTCAGGCCACTCCTTTGTGAAGCCTGAAGGAAACGGTTTTCAAGGGGAATTAATGGGCATCATCTGTTGCTCTTTGCTTAATTGCTTTGGAAAGGAATGTGTCTGCATCAGACTCTTGGCCATGTGTGAGGCTGTTGCATAGATTCTCAGCACCTGATGGATCTAAAGAAAGTTCCCACGTGTGCTTCCAAAACCAAAATGGCCAAAAAAGCAGTCATTGTGGACGAAGTCTCTCGCCTTCCTCTGTAACGTTCCTAACCTCCATCAAGTGAAAATAGGGATCCTTTGTGTCAAATGAGTTCTCAAAACACTGCCGATGATAGCCCATATGTGCTTGGGTTTTCTCATGATTCCAATTCACATAAAGAGTCTATACCCGAGAGTCAGTAGGCCTCAAATTGGAGAAGCAGAGCAGTATTTATGGCAGGCTTATTTGATCACTCCTGGTTCTCAGGAAGGGTATCCAGGCAACCCTGACTTTAGGCAAATTATGGGCAAGGGAGTTTATTTTGTACACTGTCTTGGGCTGAGCCCCTCATGGAAACCTTCAGCCACAGGTTATGATGAGTGTCTATATGGAAGAAGATGAGGGCCTTGTGGGAGTGTTTTGGTTTTAATTGTGGTCATTTGTGTAGTGCTTGGAAGTGATGACAGGGTCTACCTGGGCTTGAACTCTGGTGTGATTCCCCTTAGAGTCTGAGTTCTGGAACTGATCTCAGAGAAATATTGCCATGAACTGTGTTCAGATTTTAGGAGGCCACACATTGGATTTCCCCTTGGAAACTGAGATCAAAAAAGAAGGGTGACTTTCCACAGAGCCTTGGAATCTCAGCTAAGATATCACATGATTTTATTCTGAAAGATGTGGCAGCCATAGTTGACAGTCAGAACACCCATGGACGTCACATTGAAGACCTCAATGGGCCTGGCTTCATGTGACCTTTTGACCACTCTATGGGATGACTTGCCTGTGAGATTTCTCCAGAGATTTCATTGAAATGAGTTTCCTCACCATTTAATGGTTCCTGAATGAACTGAAACCCACAATGCCTCCAACTTCATCCATGAAAAATGGCTAAATAAATACAATAAAATTTTTGAAATTCCCTTAACCAGGTGGCACTGGAGAACCTTTGGATGTCTTTTTCCTGATCATGAGTGTACAAGAGAATGCCATGATTGACGGGGTTTCATGAAAATGGTGTAGAACAAATATGCCAGTAAGTTGGACCCTGCTGAGTAGTGGGCCTATTGCAGTGGTGGGCAGGTGTGTGATAATACATCTGTGGTGTGGCCAGGAGGATTTTCCATTGCCTTCAATATGGCTTGTGACTGATATGGTGCAGCCAGCAGACCCTTCTTGTTACATGGAGAGGTTTCTGGGCAAAGTTCAGAGTCAGATTTCTATGGACAAATGGGCAAGCTTTGTGAGATAGAAGCCTGGTTGGTGCATTCTCTGTCACCACAAGTGACAGAACTCCCTCCAATACTGGGTCCCAGTTGAACTCGTTGTATTTCATGAAGCAAATACCAAACTCCCAGTGCAGCAGCAAGAAACACCACGAAAAGTGGAGGATGACCAAATGGCTTCACAGTTCACACGGGGAGACACTGAGCACCAAGTGGCCACAGTTTACCTATAAATACAAAATTCAGCACTGCTGCCTCATGTTCATTAGAATACAAAAAACCATGTCCTCCAGGTCACGTAGATGCAGACCCAGCTTTTATGGTGTCACTAGAAAGGAAGCTAAATCTCCTTACAACAACATATATTTCAAGTGCCCAACCTCAGAGGAAGTTTCTCAAGAAGTCTTTAGGCCGGCAGAGCTCCACGTCTTTGGAGTGTTTACCTGTTAGACCAGGACGCTAGAAAAGACCACTGACTCAAATTAAAATCAAATAAAATTAAGCTTATTATTTCCACCGGCCGTGCTGCCTCTCCCTCCCAAAATGGTGGGAACAAGACAGCATCCCCAGCTTTCCTACAGCCCAGTTTTATAGCCCAGAAAGTTACACAAAAGGGGGGTTACAGAAAACAGAACTCTGATAAACATCACATTAAAGGTAGTTTACAATTTTTTTGCTGTCCCTACATCAGAATTCATGAGGACCATTAGAGCCTCAGAGAGGGTTTTTGTCTGGCCAGAGAAGGCAAATATTTATGATGTGTCACTAAAGTTTCAGAGAGGGCTGCTATCTGGTCAGAGAGCTGGGCATGCGTGAGTTCAAGACGTGGGCAGGCATTCCACGCAGGTTCAGAATTTGAAGTAATTTATGGTAAAGCCAAAATTATCTTTTCATGGCTTTGTGGCATGATGGCTCCCAATTTTAATAAAAGATCAGGTTGGGTCTACAATTTCCCCCTTTTCTCTGTGTCCCTTTCAAATCTTTGATAGATTATGGGAAGAACACTGAGGAAATTTTTATCCCTCAGATAAGAGTCTCCAAAATTTTACAACTCACCCAAAACCGATCTCCCTGATTTTACCTGACTTAATTAATTATTTATATTGATAGTCTATTTATCTTTCTCTCCATTGTTGTAAAAAGAGTGGCATCACTAATTTTTTCTTCTTCTCTCCTGAGACAGGGTGACGTGAGTGGGCTCGTCGTGAGGGACATGAGTTGACTATTAGAAGTCAGTTGAGAGACATGAGTTGCCCTTTAGAAGTCAGTTCAGTTTGAAGTCAGGTTGGGGAAGAACAGGTTGTAAAGTCATCTGTGAATGGATTCTTCTATGAGTGAAACAAAAACCATGAGTACTGAATAAATGTTGCAGCAGCTGGAACATGTCACTGTATAGAAATTCCCTCACCAGTCTTTAATATCCCCAATTATCAGGACTGTCAACTTAATATTTAACTTTAAGTGTTACAGTTGGCCCTCCCAGTAAGACACAGTTTAATAATTTAATGTCATCTGATCTTGTAAAAATCCTTTTACTAGTATGACCTCTGCGTCTAATAGAGAAACCTTTAATTCTGTTACTCAGGGCTGGATAATCGTACTAGCAAACACCAAGCCTACCTGTGTAGGTTAGGAATATCTGTAGGTCTTAAACTGAAAACTTCTGCCTGTGGCAGCTCTTCTTGATAGTCTCTTTTTATAAGTATTAGGCATTCCTGTGTGAGAATCCTTCTTTGTAGCCTCCAGTCTTACTTATTTTGGGAGGATAAGATAAAGTGCATACCTTAAAATTTTATTATTATTATTATTATTATTATTATTATTATTATTTAAAATGCCCAGGAGTGGCTGTATTTTGGTCTTAACTGTCTTTGCTAAGTGTTTAAGATGAAGCAGTCAAACTGACTTTTGTTTCTATCTATTGTTAACAGTCAGCTGAGCTTTTGTGGGAATCAATTCTGGGGAAACTTGAGAGGAGATTCTCAGTTCTGCTAGTGCCATTTGCGCTAGGTGGGTCCAGGTCTTGCTTGACCATTTGGCTTCCCTCAGAAGCATCAGGGATGTCTCCTTTCTCTGATGACTCTCCTCTTTGTAACAAATGCACTGATTGGCTTTCTGTTCTCCAGTGGTCTCATTAATCTCCCTGATCAGGAGGTTATGTGGCCCAGAGTTGCAAAGCTCTTTAGAGAAGTCCCCTGTTCCCTGGATTCAGACTGACTCAGAGGGCAAGAGCCAAATATTGGTTTTCTTGGCCCTTTTCATTTAACATTCATTTTAAATCCTAATCTTAAAAATCCAGCAAATAAATTTTAACAGCCTTACATTAAGAGTACTGGGCTTTAATGTCTATAACTTTATAATTACCTTTTTATTAATTGGGATCTGTATTATTCTGTCTGTATTGTAGTTGATGACTTATTATCTTGAATAAACCCATGTTGTGTTCTTAAAGCAACACATTTGTAAAACACTAACAGGGAATCTTTAGATCACTTATAAGAAAATTTCAAACTAAAATTAACAAAAGTAAAAATACTTAGTTCGTGTAATATCTTCCCTGAATTTTTTGGCTGAATTATACATTATATCCCCTGTTTGAGATCCTAGGAATATTGACAATAAAAAAAAACTTTTTAACATAACTTTAAAGAAATATTATCTGACCTAATCGTTTCATAGCCATTCTCACATGTAGTAAGATGGGACACACAGCCTTATCTCAGGAAAGGCAGGGCTCTTTATAAATCTTAACTATTTTAGTTCTAAAGCTGATCTTTATTTTTAAATATCATTTGACAATGTTTAAATAAATTGTTTGAGGTCACATGAACATTAGCTAACACCATATGATATCACATTTAAAACATGAATTAAAGAAAGGCTGAAAGTTTTTAACCTTTACAAAGATTAGGCTCTAATTAACTTAAAAATACATTTAAATTGTTCCCCAATGTAAAAAGTAACATAAAAATTTACATATCTTATTGATAACAGGTAAATAAATCCACAATATATTTTTTACCACACAACTTCAGAGCACCAGCTTGATATAATACTCTTTAAACGTTTCTACCTTACAGACTTCCATACCTGTAAGATATGAAAACATTAATAGCATAACAATTACATTTATGTTTCTACATTAATCAAGTTTGGCTTTTAAAGAAATGGCAGTACAGTGCTCTAAAATAACAGTTTTTATTTAATCAGTTGTTTAATTTTTATGGTTGCTTGCTCTAGAAAACATAAATCTTAATAAACTCAATGTTATGGGTAAACTTATGTTTTAAGAAATTTTTGTCTCATTAACACATGACTGATTTTTACAATCTTATACAGAGTTTACTAAAAAAAATACAGATCTTAGTAAATCAATCAGATATCTAACAAAAGTACTCATGAATGAGTAATCCCATATCAAATTTACTTTACTTATTTATCAAAAAGTTAGAGAAATGTATTGAACAGTGTAAACCATTTTTATGTTGAAGGAAAGGTACTAGAGCCAAGGCATATTAGACATTTTGTAGATGTTAATATTTTGTTAGATGTTTGAACACCTAGAAATCTTTGTAAGCTTAAATTTAAAGACATTTGTTTTTATCTCTTTATCCAATTTAAATTGAAACATTTAAATCACGTGAATTAAAGATCTTTGGATCCACTTTTTTAAAATTTGTTTTTACAAGCGCTATTTTTTTATGAGCGCTCCTTATATATGTTAATTTGTGTATCATATATATGATATACGGATATATGTATATATAGACATACAACACATAACAATTTGTGCACACATAATAATAGTAAAGGCCTTGTAGCTTTTCGTAGTTGAAATCTTTATTGCAATGTTTCAAAAAGTCCAGAGTTGGTCAAAGGTAGAACTGATCAGAAAAACATTTACCTAGGTCTGTATGCTCAAAATCATGAGGTCAAAAAACATAAAGTATCTAAGAAAAAAAATAAGAGTCCTAGAAAAAATGACTTGCCAGTAATTAGTAAATAACATACAATTTACCTTTTTTTCCCTTAGACCTCAAATCACTCTCCTACAAAGCTTGCAGGCTTCTTTCATTTGCATTTCAACATAAGTCATGGCTGAGGTCTGGAAGGAGCAGCAAAAAAACTGCTATTCTGAACAGACATCTCAGGACTAAGGCATTTTAACCATAATTTTCAGGTTCAGATGTTGAAAATTATGATACAAGTTTAAGATACAATTCACAAAATTTTATATCTTTACATCTTGTTTTGTCAACAGACACCATACTATGATTTACTATTTATGTCCAAATTAATGCACTGGTACACACAGTGACATTTTCCCAGGCTACCCAATTCAAAATTGGTGAAAAAAAAAAAAGACCATATGATTGGGAAGTTTCTTGCCAACTTGGAAGTAGAGTTCTTCAGTTATCCATCCTAAGTATTTAAGTTCTCTGGCATGAATTATCTGAAATCATAAACTAAACAATTACCTAAACCCGACTTTTTACTCCAAGATTGTGCAATGCTTCAAAAACCCATTCAGTTACCAGATTGTTAAAATAAAACATCATCATTTAGACACACATTCAGCTAAGATCATTCCCCAAAAACAATTTATAATATCAACACATTATTGCAGATGTCTTAAAGGGCCAGAAACTAAGACACAATACAGACAGAAAGGAGGTCCAGACTATGGCTGTCAGACAGAACCCTTTAAACCAGAGCAGATAAGAGAAAAATCTCCTACAGCAGTGGCACCATAGATGTCCCCACAAGGGGACCAGATGTTTTCACAGAAGGGCAACCTGAAATGTAAAATAAAGTGTCTCCATGGTGACTTTACTGCATTTAGTGTCACCTTTTTCTTTTTCTCTTTTTTTAACAAGACAGAGGTGGCATAATCCTTACAGTGCAGGGAAGGAAGGAGGTAATTCCCTGAATCAACAGGGCTTTGGCAGCTGCTGGGAGTCCCTCAGTTTCCCCTTTTACATACAGGATTAGCTCCTCTGATTCAGTTCCACATCAAGCATGCTCTATCTCCTAACATTTCAGTAGATAGCTCTCACAAAGTTCCGGGGCGGAGGGGGGTACAAGATTTGTAACGTAAAGTTTGGTTCCTGAACTTGAAGCCAATTAATACAAATTTAATAATGAGGACTGGGTTTTGAGAAAAAGAAAAAAGGAGTTTTATTGCTTGGCTAACAAAGGAGAAACACAGGGGACTCTGCCAAAGTTGTGACTCTCTTTATCTGGAGGGACAAGGGGTTTTAAAGGAGTTTCACTTGTTAACCTGGGAGATACTCAGTTCTTAGGTCCCCAGCAGGCATAGCCCTCTGCAATGGGTGTGCTCCAGGCAGCCAGCTAGGGGCTTCTATCATCCTGCTTTACAATGGGGGATAAAGTTCATTGCAGTTCCTTAAAACACAGTCCAAAGGGGTGTCAGGCTTAATCTCTTTATTTCTGATTTTCATGTCCAATATACTTAAGTTTTTACCACCAATATCACACAACAAAACGAACAAAAACAAACAAACAAAAAACCAAAAAATAGAACACAGAACACAAAAAAACAGAAACCCAGCGCCTAAACACAGAAACAGGGCAAGAGTGCAACATCTTGCTAAAGCTCCAGGGTAGGAGCGCATGCGTGCCCGTCAGCACCTCTCTACAGTTCCAGAGGAATTCCCTACAGAACAGAACAGAGGACAGAAAGATTCTCGTTACTGTCCTGGACAGAAGTATATGTGAGCCTCCCCGTGCCACATCTCTGTCATCAGAAGAGATCTCCCTTAACCAGATATCAGATGTTATAAAGGAGCCACTTACCTATGGAGGCGTCCTCCATCAGGTGCTTGCTAATAGTTTTAGTGCAGAGGTTCACTGCAGTGCTCCCTGGACTAAAGGCTCTCTTCCAAATATAAAGAAGATGGACCAAATCAGGCCTGTGTGGAGAGCGGTTCCTTGGTGCCTATGGTTGATATACCATTCTAATTTGTGAAAGTGCTACAGAAAATAGGGTAAGCCTCCTTCTCATGGTACGCTTGAAAGCAACTGTTTGGACAAAGTGGTTGCCAAGGCAGTGACCTCATTCAGTTCCTGAAGGATGTGACCTCACTTCAATCCCTTGGTAATGGAACTCTCTGAACTTGGGATCCAGGAAGCCAGGCACACAGAGTCAGTCTCAGTCCCAGTCCCAGTGTCTCACTTGCTTCGATTTAGCAAGGACAGAGTCAGTCTTTCTTGGTACCTACTGATGTGAGGATGGCCAAATGCCAGGAGTTCTCTGAAGAGGGGCCTTTCCTGAAAAAGTAGGTAGTGGCTCACAGCTGGCTCCTGACCACTTCACAGAGTTGGACAAGGAGACCAGATCTGAGACAGGAAACGCCATATCGGGGGAACATAGTATGGCCCAGCAGTAAGAGGATACTCTGGAGAGTGAGAGACCTACTTGGGGAAGGAGGTGCCTTTGTGGGTGTAGATGTGTGTTTGTGGTTTTGTCTCATGTTCTGAGAATAGGCAGGAAAGTCGGTTTGTTTGGTTTGGAGTGAACTGTTTCTAGTAAGTTGTTTCACAAGGCGAGTGTTTCTATGTCTGTGGTATCCCACTGTGTCCGTGCTTGTAGACATTAGAAAAGAGAATGCATCAATGGATGTTTCCTGTCAAGTAGAAAGCTTCCCAGCATTCATCCTGCCCAATTTATGAATGCACTAGGGCTTGCCTTATCGATGGGCAACACCTGCTATTTTCCTAAGTTCCTGTTTTCTTCCTGAAATCTAGCCACTCTCCAGAATAGGTTCATGCATTTGCATCCACGATATGTACCACCTCCAAGCACTGTGACATGGACATGTACTGGATAGCTGAAGAGAATGGCAAGCATCTCAGAAAAGTCAGATATCACTGTGACCCAGAAAGTCTCAGTAGAGAAACCCTGCGAAGGGCCTTTTGATTACCTATTGTTCTGTTGCCCTGAATGTCAGGAAGGTCTTTGCCTCAGGCCACGCTTTTGTGAAGCCTGAAGAAAACAGTTTTCAAACGGAAATGAATGGGCATCACCTGTGGTTCTTTGCTTAAATGCATTGTAAAGGGATGTGTCTGAATCAGCCTCTTGGCTCTGTGTGAGCCTGTGGCTTAGATTATCAGCACCTGATGGATCTAAAGAAAGATCCCATGTGTGGATCCAAAATCAAAATGGCCAAAAAATCAGTCATTGTTGATGAAGTCTCTCGCATTCCTCTGTAAGGTTCCTGACCTCCATCAAGTGAGAAAAGGGATCCATTGGGTCAATTGAGTTCTTCAAAGCCTTGCAGATGCTAGCCCATAGGTTCTTGGGTTTTCTTATGAATCCAATTCAAATAAAGAATCTAAACCCCACCGTCAGTAGGCCTCAAATTGAAGAACAGAGCTGTATTAATGGCAGGCATATTTGATCACTCCTGGTTCACAGGAAGGGTGTCCAGGCCACTCTGACTTTTGGCAAATGAGGGGAAAGGGAGATTATTTGGGACACTGTCTTGTGCTGCGCCTCTCATGGAATCCTCCTGCCAGAAGTTATGATGAGTGTCTATTTGGAAGAAGATGAGTGCCATTTGGGAGTGTTTTGGTTTTAATTGTGGTCATTTGTGTGGTGGTTGGTAGAGATAATTGAGTACATCTTGTCTTGAACTTTGGTGTGATTCCCCTTAGAGACTGTGTTTTGGAACTGACCTCTGAGAAGGTACAAGGTCCTGTGTCATTGTATATCCATATTTCTGGGACATCTCTACGGAACGTAATTCAAAGCTAAGTATACCAATCAAGGGCCAAATGAACTTCTGGGCTTCAAATCTAACCTAGATTTCTGTTTTCATACTTATATTGAAAGGTAAATAAAATAGGTACTTGTCACTTCCTGTTTTTCTGTATGCTTAATAAAACACTGTTGAAATCTTGAGAACTGTTTGCTCTTCTTGTTCCCAGAATGTGCTGCCCCCAACTGCCAAACTGCAGAATGTACTCCATCAACCATTTGCACGCAAACCGCCCACTCGCCCTTACCCATCAATAAACTTCCCTCCCTGCCCTCTCCAAGGAAAATATATAAGCACTTCTTAAGCTGTTCTCAGGGCTCTCTGCTCTGTTCAAGCGAGCTCTGAGCCCTTGCATGCCGGACTCCCAATAAACCCTTTGCTGTTGCATTAGACAGTCTCTTGGTGGTCTCTTTCATCGATGCTCACCCGACCTTTACTTCTGGTGGCCCCAGCGAGATCCGGCAGCTGCAGATGAAAGACCCCCAACGGGATGCTCTGGGGGTAAATAAGGCCCCTCTTTCTGGTTTCAGGATTCAGGTTAGGGTTTGACAAAATGGCTATTGGTAAAGAGCGTGAGCTCTCTCCCACGGTGGCTGACACACATGTCACAGAGCCACAGGCCATGTCCCTGGGGGATGGACTCGGGAAATCAAGGAACCATAGTCTCCTCGACTCAGTGATATTTTCTTTCAGATTCGGAATTGCCAGCCCATCAGGTTTTGCCGGCTACTCAGTCCTGGTCTCAGTATTGGACGTCCATTGCCTGTCTTTATTGTCTTGTCTTGTCTGTGTCATGTGTTGTTGCTTTCACTGTCTGTGTATATTTCATTATGGGACAGAGCACTTCAATGCCTCTGTCCCTGACCCTTAATAACTGGACCAAAGTCTGCTTAAGGGCTCACAATCTTTCTTTTTCATTAAAACACCAGACCTGGCAGATTCTGTGTCTCAGAATAACCCACCTTTGTAGTCGGATGGCCTCTAGAAGGATGTTTCTACTTCGCAATAATTTGAAAAGTCTGAGATATTGTCTTTCAGCCGGGGCCACATAGACATCCAGATCAATAGCCATATATCTTAACTTGTCAGGACCTCTGCAAATCTCCTCCTCCATGGGTGAAGCCTTTCCTTGTCCCTGCACCCACTCCTACTCCTTCCCCTATGATTCTATCTCTCAAACTCTCTGTTCCTCAAACTCCACCCTCTGTTCTCCCTGAGTCTCAAGACTCTACTCGTCCTTATCCTCTGCCCTTGTCCCCCAACCCCCAAAACCCTGTAAGTAATTCCCCTGCTTCTGACTCAGCCTCTCCACCATTCGAGGAAGCCAGAATGGCCCAGCGCCCTCCAGATGACTGTCCCATGACACACACATCGCCTCCTTCCCTGGAGGAAGCTGGCCCGGCTAAAAAAACTCAGAGAACTCGCCAACGTTTTCACACCTGCCTACTTGGAATGACTGCCAACAACTCCTAGGGACTCTCTTCATGACAGAGGAATGAGAGAAAAACCTCCTGGAAGCTAGAAAAAAATATCCTCGGACCTGATGGGCGACCAACACAACTTCCCAACATAATAAAAGCTGCCTTCCCCTTTAACCAACGCAACTGGGACCCCAACACCTTTGAAGATAGGGAGCATCTGTCCAATTATTGCCAGGCTCTAATTGCGGGTATCCAAGGGGCCGCTAGGTGACCAACTAATTTGGCCATGGTAAGAGAAATTATTTAAAGGCCTGATGAATCTTCCTCTATGTTTCTAGAGAGAATTATGGAGGCATATAAGAGATATACTCCTTTCGATCCTCAGGCAGCAGATCAAAAGGCATCTGTCACGATGGCCTTAATTGTTGAAGCTGCCATGGATATTAAAAAAAAAAAGTTAAAAGAGAGATTTAGTCAGAGAAGCCGAAAAAGTATACTATAAGAGAGAAACAGGGAAAAAGAAAGGGAGCAGAGGGAGGATGAGAGAAGCAAAAGAAAGACTAAGGCATTGACTAAGATCCTGGTCACAACAAGAAAGAGGCCAGAAATTAAGACATAAGGTGACAGGAAGCGATACCTGGGCCCGTGCCACAGGCCACCCTGGCCTCAGATCAATGTGCCTACTGTAAAAAAAAAGGACACTGGGCCAAAGAGTGCCCTATAAAGAGACAGACATGCCAGCCAGCCATTCTGACTCTGGGGGATGACTAAGAAAGTTGGGGCTCAGATTCTTTAACCTAGCTCAGGGTAAGATTTGAAGTGTAGGGGACCCCAGTAAACTTTGAAGTGAAGACAGGAGCAGTATACTCAGCCCTTAAGACCCCATTGGGCCGTCTATCAAATAAAAGGTCTGTAGTTCAAAGGGCTAACGGCAGTAAATATCGGGCTTAGATTTCTAAGAGGACCATGGACCTGGGGAAAGGAAAAATCCATCACTCCTTCCTAGTAATCCCAGAATGCCCGCACCCATTGATGGGCAGAGATCTGCTCACCAAGCTCTGGGCCAAAATAACTTTTAACCCTGAAGGCCCCCAAATGAAATTTCTAAATCCTTCAGTAAAAACTCCTATAGTCACGGCTTTAACTATATTAGTAGAAGATGAACGTCCACTCTTCACACCCCCCAAGACTGATCAAACAGGCAAGCTACCCCAGAAATGGATAACAGATTACCGAGATGCCTGGGCAAAAACTGCTGTGTTAGGCCTGGCTGTGAAACAACCTCCAATAACAGTGGATTTAAAAACCTCAGCCTCCCCAATCAATGTCAAATAATATCTTCTAAGCATAAAAAGCTAAAGATGGGATAAGGCCCTATATTCAGAAATATCTGGACTTAGGGGTCCTAAGGCCCTGTCAATTGGCCTGGAACACTACCCTGCTATTGGAAGAAAAAGCCAGGAACCAGGGACTATCACCCTGTTAAAGACCTAAGAGAGATCAACAACAGAGTGCAGGACATTTACCCCACGGTACCTAATCTGTTCAATCTGCTTTGCACTCTGAACCCTGAGCAGAAATGGTATACTGTTCTGGACTTAAAACAAGCTTTCTTTTGCTTGCCTCTGCATAAAGATAGTCAGTTGCTGTTTGCTTTTGGGTGGGTAGACCCAGAAACCGGAAAGTCTAGTCAACTAACTTGGACTAGACTCGCAGAGGGGTTCAAAAACTCCCCCACTCTCTTTGATGAAGCCCTTCACAGAGATCTCAACAATTTCAGAACTACACACCCCGAATTCACCCAGCTTCAATATGTGGATCACCTGCTACTGGCATCCAACACCAAGGAAAACTGAACTGGGACCCAAGCACTATTATCCGAGCTTGCTCAACTCGGGTATAGAGCTTCGGCCAAAATTGCCCAATTTGCCAGCAAGAAGTAATCTTCCTCGACTATTTCCTTAGGGGCAGTAAACGATGGCTCACTGAGCCCAGAAAGCAAACCATTGAGCAGATACCAAGCCCATCTTACAGCAGACAACTAAGAGTTTCTTGGGATTGCTGGGTTTTGCAGGTTATGGATAAATGGGTTTGAGTCCTTAGCTGCTCCTTTATACCCTCTGTTAAAGGGAGATGCCCAATTCCAATGGACCCCTAAGTACCAGGAAGTTTTAGATAACATCTAAGGACACTGACATTGAACGCCTCAACTTTACTGAGCTCAGCCTGCAATTACAGAAAGCCCTACACTACGTTAAAAATGTACATCAACTCACTCACCTTGGTTCAAAGAAACTGCAGGCATTCCTGTAGGATTAAGAACAGAGTTTTCCACTAACTGACGCACAGCGAAAGGAAATAATTGAACTGGTAACAAAAGCCTGTCGGGTCAGTCAATTGTTTAATGCTTACCCTTCCAAGTTTCTTAGACGAAAGCACCTACGAGGAACCAGACCAGGACAATTCTGGGAAGTGGACATTACTGAAATTAAGCCAGCAAGGTATGGACTTAAATATCTCCTAGTCTTTGTGGATACATTCTCAGGATGGATTGAATCCTTACACACACACACACACACACACACACACACACACACACACAGAAAAAAAAAAAAAAAACGGCGCAAATGGTTCTCAAGAAGATCCTGGAAGATATTTTTCCAAGATACGGTCTGTCTAAGATAATAGGGTCTAATAATGGACTTGTGTTCATGGCCCAGGTAAGTCAGGTGTGGATTAATTGTAAGTTACATTATGCTTATATACCCCAGAGCTCAGGAGAGGTAGAAAAAATAAATAGAACCATTAAACAGACCTTAACAAAATTAAGCTTAGAGACCGGCATAAAAGATTGGACTATGCTCCTGCCTTATGCACTGTTTCATGCGAGAAATACTCCCTCAGTTTCTTTGTGTAACCTCACCCCCTATGAAATTCTCTATGATGCCCATCATCCAATAAGGGACCTAATCCCCAACTCTAAGGCCTAACAATCCCTTCCACACCCCTTGCTTGACAGACTTAAAGCCATTGAAAGAACTCAGTGATAACTGTGGAAACAGCTGGCCACTGCCTACCAACCTGGGGACGAGGGGATTCCACATCAATATCAAGTAAGAGACTTCGTCAACATAAGACAACATCAGGTGTTATCCCTAGAACCCCGCTGGAAAGGAACATACCAGGTGCTACTTATAACACCTACAGGCATAAAAGTAGACAGAATCACTTTTTGGATCCATGCCTCTCATCTCAAGCCTTCGCTGTGTCCAGACTCTGGTTGGAAACTGGAAAAAACTGGTAACCATTTCAAATTGCGTATTCGCTATGTGGACAAGACTATAGACTCTCCCCATGGCCACCAGTACTCCTAACCCTCATCAGCCTGTTCAGCAGTGAAGGCTGATCTGAAATCCTACTAGACAAGAAGTATGGTCTATCTCGCATACAGCCCCCTTAGGGACCTGGTGGCTATCTCTCCACCCAGACATTTTTCAGCTTGGTATTGGTCTTTCCTATTGAGATAACCCCAATGAAGAGGATCCCACTAAAGTTCCATTAAATCCCTTCCATACCATAGATAATTGAAACAAACATTATGGATGCATGGAAACGCGAGCCAGATTCAGGTTGGTTAACCTAGATTACTATATATGCCCGACGGACTATCAAAGCCACAAACAGCCATGGCTGTGTGGGGGGAAAGCCAACTTCTTGTGTAATTCATGGGGATGTGAGCATACCGGGGCTGCCTGGTGGAACCCAAACTCCTCATCAAATTCAGTACACAGCATTGGCCATATAACCAATTAGACAACCAAAAACTATGGCCCCCAGAGGGTTCTCTAGATCCTCAAATTCTGCGTGACATTTTTAACTTCGGCAAGTGCTCAAAAGGGGAAAATTCCCCTATGTGGAATCCTTTTCCCTCCTTCACTCACATCCTGTACTATGCTTCTCCAATAGTTCCTCACCCTCAGCCTTCTGCTCTAGACTCTCTGCTGTCACTCCCACCTCAGCAACCTGATTTCTTCCCTCCAATTACTACATCAAAAACCCAAACCTCCGCCAGTTCTCAGACCATTGCCCCCTTGCTGAGGTAGCAGGTACCGAGGTACCCCTCCACTCACTCACTCCTCTCTTTTTCTGTCTGTGCCTGCACTAGGTCCCACCAAGTCCTCTAAGAAGCTAAACCAAAGCTGAAACCAGCTGAGAAGAGCCCTCAGACCCCTATCCAAGATGTAATAAAAATAGCCTTTAAAGTTGCTTTGTCATCACTGAAAACAGGTTACTAAGAATTTAAAGTCCCTCACAGGCTTTTTGGAATACTCACTCCCATCTTCACCTCTGCTCTACCTGTTCTACTGCTCAAGTTTTGTTCTAGGAAAATCCCAAACCCCTTTTCCATTATTCTTTTACATCTCATCTTCCTCATTCTCAGATCCACGGAGCTGCTCTCAGCCTCGCCTTCCCCGTCTTCCCCCTCTGTACCAGGTCCATAGATATGTCTTAAATAACCTTCTCCAGAAGTCTTCACCGAGGCTTACATTAGGTCTTTCAGCAAAAGAGTCCCTCTGAAAGAGTTCAATGTAGATGAACTTCCACTTTTCGTGTTGCCCTGTTCTACTTGGCCACTCGCTGAAAACATCACCACCCCTAAGCTTGACACCGCCTTACTAGATTTTCACAAAATATGTGAACAAGGCCTCTGGCCTTGAGCTGGGGATTCACAGAGATGGCTAGATTTCTAAGATAAAAAAGTTACCAATTGGGCTTCATGGTGACAGCTGGCAGGGAGAAAAAAAGAGACAAAAAAGCTCTCCCTTTCCAACGTGTCTTTGAAAAGTTAACTTGCCCAGAACAGAGGAACAAAAACAAAAACAAAAACTGATTTCTGTGAATTTCTACAGACTGTGAACTTCTGAGCCACTTCCCTTACATATTGGGTACAAATTCTAAAACTACCGAAACTTGGGCTTCAGGGGATTAATTGATTACAACAGAAGCAATGCCCTCTAAATCCGGATGCAACCAAATAAGACTGTTTTCCTGTGTTTGGTGCTATCTTAGGTCCCTTTCCTTGTGCGTCCCTACAACAGTATAATTCTATACACTTTAACATTATTTATGTTTTCATAAAATGGTCAATATATGTGATTAATTATGTAATGATGCAGATGTTTTCCAGAGTTCTCTATCATGTCTTAGGTTCATTTAAAGATCAACTAGGGGGGCATACAATCCGGTTCCACTGGGAACCTGTATCCCTCACTTTAGCCATCCTATTAGAAATAATAGTTGCTGAAGGGGTGGGCTAGTCCATGAGACACAACAAAGACACAATTAGAAGCAGAAATATGCCAAAGTTTAAAGACATTAAAAACCGACATCACAGCTTTACAGGAATTTTAACCTCTCTCTTTCTGAAGTTGTTTTACAAAGCAGGCGAGTGTTGGACCTCCTCTTTATGAGAGAAAGGTGCCTTTTTGCTTGCATTGAGGGAAGAATGTTGTTTTTATGCCGACAATACTGGAGTTGTAAAAGAATCTATGAGTAAATTAAGAAAACGACTTGAAGAGCGTCAAAGAGAGACAGAGGCCCCAAAAGGGAGCTTTGAGTCTTGGTTCACATAGTGACCTGATTAACTGCGCTTTTATCTGCCATGGCCGGTCCATTAAAAATCCTCATATTATTGCTAACGTTAGGACCCTGTTTGCTCAACCGTGTAGTTTCCTTTCTAAACCAAATCGAACCTGTTATTAATCCTAACCAAACACTGTTCTCTCAATCTAATTTTACAGAAGAGCAGGGACAGAATTGGTATTAAAATACAGAATTATAGAGGATCTTCCACCTGCTGAAAACCTCAAAGGTCCACGCAGAAATGATCCCTGGAGAAGATGTAGGCAAGTACGAAGGACCTGAGAGAGCAAAAGTCTTCCATGGCAAACAACCTGCTCAGGATGAAGGGATGTGTCTGAATCAGCCACTCTCTTCTTAATGTAGAGAAGGTGTACCAAAGCAGGCATGTGTTGAGAGCTGCTCCTGCATGCCTATGGTTGACATACCACTCTGACCTGTGAAAGTGTCACAGGAAGTAGGAGCAGCGTCCTTCTCATGGTGACCTTGGAAGCAACTGTTAAGACAAAGTTGTTGCCAAGGCAGTGACCTCATTCAGTTCCAAAAGGAAGTGACCACACCTAACTTCCTTGGTGATGGAACTCTCTGAACTTGGAATCCAGGAAGCCAGGCACCCAGAGCCAGTCCCAGTCCCAGTCCCAGTGGTCAAACTTATTTTGATTTACCAAGGACAGACTCAGTCTTTCTTGGGACCTACTGATGTAAGGATGGCCAAATGCAAGGAAAGCTATGAAGAGGGGCCTTTCCTGAGAAAGCAGGCAGTGGCTCACCACTGGCTCCTGACAACTTCACAGAGTTGGCCAAAAAGACCAGATCTGAGACAGAACAGGCTATTTCCAGGGAACATAGTAAGGCCCACCAGTCAGAGGACACTCCGGATAGTCACAGACCTACTTGGGGAAAGGAGCTGCCTTTGTTGTGTGGGTGTGGGTTTGTGGTTTTGTCTCATGTTCTGAGAATAGGTATGAAAGGCAGTTTGTTTTGTTTGGAGTGAACTGTTTCTTGTAAGTCGTTTGACAAGGCGAGAATTTCTATGTCTGTGTATCCCACTGTGTCCGTGGTTGTAGACATTAGAAAAGAGAATGCATCAATGAATATGTCCTGTCTAGTAGAAAGCTTCACAGCATTCATCCTGCCCTATTTATGAATGGACTGCAGCTTGCTTTATTGATGTGCAACACCTGCTATCTTCCTTAGTTCCTGTTTTATTCCTGAATTCTGGCCACTCTCCAGAATAGGTTCATGGTTTTCTGTTTAAGATATATACAACCTCGAAGCTCTGTGACATGACCATGTACTGAAGGGAATGGTGAGCATCTCAGAAAACTCAGATATCAGTGTGACCAGGAAAGTCTCAGTGGAGAAACCCTGCTTGGGGCCTTTTGTTTACCTATTCTTCTGTTGCCCTGAATGTCAGGAAGGTCTTTTCCTCAGTCCACCACTTTTTGAAGCCTGAAGAAAACAGTTTTCAAATGGAAATGAATGGGCATTACCTGTGGCTCTTTGCTTAATTGCTTTGGAAAGGATGTGTCTGAATCAGCCTATTTACCCTGTGTGAGGCTGTGACTTAGATTCTCAGCTCCTGATGGATCTAAAGAAAGATCCCATGTTGACATCCAAAAACAAAATGGCCAAAAGAGCAGTCCTTGTGGATGAAGTCTCTCGCCTTCTTCTGTAACTTTCCTGACCTCCATCAAGTCAGATTAGGGATCCTTTGGGTCAAATGAGTTCTTCAAAGCCCTGCAGAGGCTAGCCCATATTTGCTTGGGTTTTCTCAAGACTCCAATTCACATAAAGAATCCAAACCCCACAGTCATTTGGCCTCAAATTGAAGAAGCGGAGCAGTATTAACGGGAGGCCTACTTAATCTCTCCTGGTTCACAAGAAGGGTGTCCAGGCCACCCTGAATTTAGGCAAATTAGGTGTAAGAGAGCTTATTTTGGACACGGTCTTGGGGTGTGCCCCTCATGGAAAACTCCAGCCATAGGTTATTGTGAGTGTCTATATGGAAGAAGATGAGCGCCACGTTGGAGTGTTTTGGTTTAAATTGTGGTCATTTGGGTGGCGGTTGGAAGAGATGACTTGGTCCACATGTTCTTGAACTCTGGTGTGATTCCCTTAGAGTCTGAGTTCTGGAACTGACCTCAGAGAAGTATTGCCATAAATAGTGTTGAGATTTTAGGAAGCCAGGCATGAGCGTTGCCCTTGGAAACTGAGTTCTAGGCCCAGGGTGGCTTTCCACAGAGCACTGAGCCTCTCAGCCAGGATACCACAAATTTTATTCTGAAAGACTTGGCACCCATAGTTGAGAGTCAAAACTCATATGGACCTCACATTGTAGACCTAAATGGGCATAACATCATATGATCTTTTGGCCACTCTTTGGGAAGCCTTACCTGTGAGTGTTCTCCAAAGATTTCATTGAAATGAGCTTCCTAACCATTTAATGGTTCCTGAAAGAATTGAAACTCACAGTGCCTCCAACTTCATCCTTGAAAAATGGCTAGATAAATACCATGAAATTTTTGAATTTCCCATCACCAGGTGGACTGGAAAACCTTTTGATGTCCTGTTGCTGATCATGAATATACCAGACAGTGCCTTGATTGACTGGGTTTCATGTAAATGGTGTAGAACAGAGATGCCAGTAAGTTGGACTCTGTTGAGTAGTAGGTTAGAGCAGTGGTGGGCAGGTATGTGATAAAACATCTGTGGTGGGGCCATGTGTATCTTCCATTGGTTTCAAATGCCTTGTGACTGACATGGTGCAGCCAGCAGAACCTTCCATGTAAAGGCAAGTTGTTATTTGGAGAGGTTTCAGGACATTGTTCAGAATCAGTGTGCTATGGTCAAGGGGGCAAGATATGTAGGATAGGATCCTAGTTCTTGGATCCTCCTGCAAAACCTGACCAACCATACATGACAGAACTTCCTCTTGCACTGTGACCCAGTTGAACTCTTTTTATTTCGTGAAGCAAATACCAAACACCCAGTGCAGCAGGAAGAAACACCACGAAAATGGAAGATGACCATATGGCTTCACAGTGCACACTGGCACACATTTATTCCCCAGTGGCCACAGTTTACCTAAAAAGAGAATTCAGCACTGCTGCCTCATGTACATTGGGAAATAAGAAACCATGTCCTCCAGGTCTCATAGATCCAGACCAAGCTTTTATGGTCTCCCTAGAAAGGAAGCTAAAGCTCCTGACAACAACATATTTTTTAAGTGCCCAAACTCACAGGCAGTTTCTCTAGAAATCTCTAGGCCAGCAGACCTCCATGTTTGTGGAGTTTTTACCCTGTCCCATACTTTTGGAAACTACTCTACCACTTCAAAGGTTGTGAGCTCCTGAGCATATTGCATTCCACAAATTTATTCACAGATTTTCTAAATCTTCTCCTCTAATTGTGTCTTACTTGGGGTGAAGGAATTGTCAAGGCATTGTTCTGGATGAGAGTGGGAATAATTTTATGTAGCACATATTTACATACACATTGGATTCATTGTTCAATTTTCCATTCGAAATGCTGAATCTTTGACACTAACCCATACCCTACTAGACTCTGACTACTAATTCTAATATGATGGAGAAAAGTAACCCAAACAGAATAGAAATACTAGCACTTCAGAGGAGGCATGGTGGATAGTTGGTTTGCCTTTTGCATGATATAGGGTAGGAGTTATAAATCTTGTCAATTTTTTGTTGAAATAGTTCTGCATGTGTTTTTAAAGTTAACACATATGTGAATTCCTGTCTCCATTTTTCTGTAGCCTATTCAGCACATGTATTTTTATATGCACATATAGAATCCTACCTGGTATCACACGTATATTCTTGAGAGGGGGCTAACTTGGCAGATACAAAGTGTGAGAAGAGATCACTCCTCATTAATGCTTTTGGAAATGAAAATTCAGACTATGAGTGAGCTTCTTAGTTGAAAAACATTATACATAAATCCATGTTCAGTAAAATTAATATTTTGGATCTGTGGATGATATATATTTCACAATGAATTTTAATTGGCATATATATTGCTACTATTTAATGTCTCTGTGTGTGTTTTGTGTGTGTGTGTGTGTGTATATATATATATATATATATATATATATATACTCTCTAGATTTTTCAAAATATAAAATATATGTGTCCTATTATACACTCCCTAAATTCATTCTTGTTCATGTATGTGGTTTTATATTAAACTTTTCATAAGATTATTTTAAAAATATTCATCCACCTGAAATACATATTTGTTTTCTAGTACTAAAAAGTTACTTCAATGAATGGTGCAAACAAATCCTTATATTTTTACAGTAGCTGACCCACTTTAACATCAATGCAAGTAGATTCCTATGGAACATGATGTGTATTTTGACGTTCATTTTTATTAAACACTGGTACATTACTATTTCTGCAGTTTTTATACATTATAGAATATACATTTCATCCACAAGTTCACAAATTTAAAGAAATTTGTAACATATTCAATCACTTCCTGCTTCAGAACATATGTATTCCTCCTTGTTTTTGAGTGGTCATTTCATGAGATTTCTTTCCAAACACATTATTTTCGATTTCCATAATCAAATTTGAAGCAAAATTCACACACTCTTGGTGATAAACCACAACCGTAATATTACCATTAGATGTATTACTGGTTGGAATGAATGTATGTATATCAATATATGATTCCTGTGTATTTTCAGATATCAATTCAATCCATTATTTAAAGTTGGAACAAGTTATATTATTTATTCGCAGTATGGTCTATTCATGCATTATCTCTATATTCATACATACATGGTACACCTATATGTACCCCCAATACTAATTTATACCCCTTAAAAATATTGCTCCAAGAAATGGTGCAAGAAATACTCATGTCACCTGATCTACATATACGTTTTATCACAGTAATATTCTGGCCACAAAATGCAAAGTCACACTTATGATTGTACCAAAGCCTAAATGGAATGTGAGTATGGATTATGAAAATAACCCATGTCCAGGTTGCCTAATGCTCTCAAATGTCAATCCTATTGGTGACTACATATTTGTTACTTCCTAAGATTATATATTCAATCTCAAGCCTGTTGAAAATGTCTTTTGCTATCACTCACTTTATACTTTGCCTGATTTCCTAATGTCTCTATTGATATCTGCTTTCCTACATATTTTCCCCAGTTCATCACTGTGACTGACTCTTCACATATGCTGACATTTACATTTTCTGTCTACCTGAAAACCTATTGCTAAAGAACTATTTGTCCAAATGCTATACTCACACTTTTTTATAATCCTACCAACTATCTTCCTAATCCTACCGACTCTCCCTCTTTGAATGGTTGTTCTCCTCAACATTCAATCATCCAAGGTATCAGATCTTATGCCATTGTGTATAGATTTATCTGAGACATCTGTGCAGAGCATAATTAAAAGCTAAGTATCCCAATCAAGGACCCAATGCCCTTCTGGGCTTCAAATGTTACTGAGATTTCTGTTTTCATTCATATATTTCACCTATATAATCTTATAAATATTGCAGGTTCCCAATACCATTATTCATCCAGCAGAATGATCCTAACCCAAATCAAACATGTTATTAACTGTAACCAAACACTGTTCCCTCAATCTAACTTTACAGAAGAGCAGGGACAGAGTTGGTCTTACAATACAGGAATGTAGGAGATATTCAACTTCCGGAGAACTTCAAAGGTCCATGCAGAAATGATCCCTAAAGAAGATGTAGGCAGCTATGATGGACCTGAGAGTGCGAAAGTCATCTTTCATGACAAAAAAAAACAAACAGGTCAGGATGAAGGGGTGTGTCTGAAGCAGTCTCTCTCTTCTTAATGTAGAGAAGATGGACCAAACCAGGCTTGTGTGGAGAGCTGTTCCCGGGTGCCTATGGTTGATATTCCATTCTAACTTGTGAAAGTGTCATAGGAAGTAGGGGCAGGATACATCTCATGGACCCTTGGAAGCAACTGTTAGGACAAAGTGGTTGCCAAGGCAGTGACCTCATTCAGTTCTAGACGAAGTGACCCATGTCACTTTCTTGTTAATGGAACACTCTGAACTTGGAATCCAGGAAGCCAGGCACCCTGAAGCAGTCCCAGTCTAAGTCCCAGTGGTCTCAAATTTTTGGATTTAAGAAGGATAGAGTAAGTCTTTCTTGGCAACTACTAAATTGAAGATGGACAAATGCCAGGAAAGCTCTGAATAGGGGCTTTACCTGAGAAAACAGGCAGTGGCTCACCGCTGGCTCCTGATAACTTCACAGTTTTGGCCAAGAAGACCAGATCTGACATAGGACAGCCCATTTCGGGGAAACATAGTATGGCCCACCAGTCAGAGGACGCTCCGGATAGTCACAGACCTATTTGGGGAAAGAAGGTGCCTTTGTGGGTGTGTGTGTGTGTGTGTTTGTGTGTTTGTGATTTTTGTCTCAAGTTTTGAGAAAATGTAGGAAAGTCGGTTTGTTTGGTTTGGAGTGGACTGTTTCTAGTAAGTCCTTTGAGAAGGTGAGTGTTTCTATGTCTGGGTATCCCACTGTATTTGTGGTTGTAGACAATAGAAAAGAGAATGCATCAATAGATGTGTCCTGTCTAGTAGAATTCTTCGCAGAATTCATCCTGTCCAATTTATGAATGGACTGCAGGTTACCTTATGGATGGGCAACACCTATTACCTTCCTACATTCCTGATATCTTCCTGAATCTGGTCACTCTCCCATAGGCTCATGGTTTTGTGTTCAAGATATGTATCTCCTCCACAATCTGGGACATGGCCATGTACTGGATAGCTGAAGAGAATGGTGAATATCTCAGAAAACTCAGATATCAGTGTGACCAGGAAAGTCTCAGTGGAGAAAATCTGCTTTGGTATTTTGCTTACCTATTGTTCTGTTGCCCTGAATGAAAGGAAGGACTTTGCCTAAAGCCACACATTTCCAAAGCCTGAAAAAAACAGTTTTCAAATGGAAATAAATGGGCATCACCTGTGGCTCCTGGCTTAATTGCTTTGCAAAGGGATATGTCTGAATCAGCCTCTTAGTGCAGTGTGAGATTATCGCTTAGATTCCCAGCACCTGATGGATCTAAAGAAAGATCCCATGTGTGCATCCAAATCCAAAATGGCCAAAAGAGAAGTCATTGTGATGAAGTCTCTTGCCTTCCTCTGTAAGGTTCCTGATCTCCATCAAGTGATAACAGGGATCTTTGGGTCAACTGAGTTCTTCAAGCCATGCAGAGGCTAGCCCATAGGTGCTTGGGTTTTCTCATGACTGCAAATCACATAAAGAAACTATACCCGACAGTCTGTATGCCTCAAATTGGAAAAGCAGAACAGTATTAATGGCAGACCTCTTTGATCAGTCCTGGTTCACAGGAACGTTGTCCAGGAAACACTGACTTTAGACAAATGAAGGGCAAGGGAACTTATTTTGACTTTGTCTTGGGCTGTGTGCCTCATAAAAACTTCCAGCCAAGGTTATGATGAGTGTCTATATGGAAGAAAATGAGGGCCATGTGGGAGTGTTTTGGTTTTAATTCTGGTCATTGGTGTGGCGGTTGGAAGAGATGACTGGGTCAACTGGGCTTGAACTCTGGTGTGTTTCCACTTAGAGACTGAGATCTGAAACTGATCTCAGAGAAGAATTGCCATGAATTGTGTTGGGATTTTAGGAGGCCACGCATGAGAGTCGCCCTTAGAACCTGAGATCTAGGTCCAGGGTGGCTTTCCACAAAGAACTGGGAATCTCAGCCTGGATATCACATGATTTTATTCTGAAAGACTTGGCAGCGATAGTTGAGAGTCAAAAGACATAGGACCTCACATTGTAGATCTCAATGGTCCTGGCTTCAAGTGACCTTTTGTCCACTCTTTGGAAAGCCTTGCCTGTGAGAGTTCTATAGAATTTTCTTTGAAATGAACTTTCTCAACATTTAATGGTTCCTGAATAATTGTGCATCCAAAGTCATCCTTGAAAAATGGCTAGATAAATACCACGAAATTTTTGAATTTTCCATGACCAGGTGGAACTGCAGAAACTTTCGATGTCCTGTTGCTTTCCATGAGTGTACCAGACAGTGCCTTGATTGACAGGGTTTCATGAAAATTGTTTAGAACAGAGATGCCAGTATTTTGGAGCCTGCTGAGTAGTGGGCCTAGAGCAGTGGTGGACAGGTGTGTGATAAAACATCATGGTGGGGCCAATTGGATCTGCCATTGGCTTCCAAATGGCTTGTAACTGACAGAGTGCAGACATCAGACCCTTATATGTAAAGGCATCTTGTTATATGGCGTAGTTTCAGGGCAATGTTCAGAATCAGGTTGCTATGGACAAGGGGGCAATCTTTGAGAGATAGAAGCCTGGTTGGTGAATTTTCTTGCAGACCCTGAGCCACCACACGTGACAGAAATACCTCAAGCACTGTTTCCCAGTTGAACTCCTTGTATTTTGTGAAGCATGAACCAAACTCCAAGTGCAGCAGCAAGAAACACCACGAAAAGTGGAGGATGACCAAATTGTTTCACAGTCCACACAGGGAGACACAGTTTACCTACAAAGAGAGAATTGAGCACTGCTGCCTCGTGTTCATTGGAAAATAGGAAACGATGTCCTCCAGGTCACATAGATGAAGACCCAGCTTTGAGGGTCTCACTACAAAGGAAGCTTAACTCCTGACAACAACCTATATTTCAGTGCCCAACTTCACTGGCAGTTTCTCAAAAAGTTTTAGGCAAGCAGAGCTTCATGTTTGTGGAGTGTGTACCCTGTCCTTACTTTTGGAAACTCCTATACCACCTCCAAGTTTGTGCACTCCTGAGCATTTTCGATTCCAGAAATGTAATCACAGATTTTGTAACTCTTCTACTCTAATTGTGTCTTCCTTGGGGCGAAGGTAATGACAAGGCATTGTTCTGGATGAGAGTTGGAAGATTAATTTTCCTTTTTTCCATTTGAAATTCTGAATCCCTGACACTAACCCATATTCTACTAGACTCTGACTACTAATCCTAATATGATTGAAGAAAGTAACCCAAACAGTACATAAATACTTGCAGTTCAGAGTTGGACTTGCCTTTTGCATGATAAAGGGTAGGTGTTATAAATCTATTCAATATTTAATTGAAATAGTTCTCAATGTGTTTTAAAGTTAACAAATATGTGAATTACGGTCTCCCATTCTCTGGAGCCTATTCAGCACATGTATTTTTATATGCACAAATAGAATCCTACAAGGTATCACACGTACATCCTTGTAAGATATATGACTTAGCAGATACAAACTGTGAGAAGTGATCACTCCTCCTAAACGCTGTTGGAACTGAAAATTCAACCTATGGGTGAGCTTCCCAGTGGAACAACATTATACATAAACCCATGTTCACTAAAATGAATGTTTTTGCATCTTTATGATATATATTTCATGATGAATTTTGATTGGCATATATATTGCTACTTTTTAATGTCTGTGTTTGTGTGTGTGTGTGTGTGTGTGTGTGTGTATATATATATATATATATATATATATATATATATATATATATATACTCTCCATATTTTTAAAAATATGAAATATATGTGTCTTATATACACTCCCTAAATTCATTCATGTTCATGTATGTGGATTAATAATCAACTTTTCACAAGATTATTCTTAGAAATATTCATCCACCCGAAATACATATTTGTTTCCTAGTACTGAAAACTAACTTCAGTAAAAGGTGCATACAAATCCTAATATGTGTACATTAACTGACCCAGTTTAACATTAATGCATGTAGGTTCCTATGGGACATGATGTGTATTTTGACGTTAATTTTTATTCCACACTGGTACATTACTATTTCATCAGTTTATGCACATCATAGTATATATATTTTATTCACTAGTTAGCAAATTTATAGGCATTTGTTTCACTTTCAATCACTTCCTGCTCCAGAACACATGTATTCCTCTATGTCTCTTGACTGGTCTATTCATGAGACTTTTTTCCAAATATATTATTTTCTATTTCCATAATCAATTTTGAACCAAAACTCACACACCCTTCATGATAAACCGTAACCCTAAGATGATCGTTAGATATATAACTGGTTGGAATGAATGATTGCATATCAATATAAAATTTCTTATAAATTTTCAGATATTTATTCAATTCATTATTTAAAGTGGATCCAGTTATATTATTTATTCACAGTATGGTCTATTCATGCATTATGTCTATATTCATAGAAACAGGGTACACCTATTTGTACCCCCATACTAATTTGTAAGTCTTCAAAATATTGCTCCCAGAATATTGGTGGAAGAAATACGATTGTCACCTGATCTACATACACATTTTATTACAGAAATATTCTGGACACAAAAAGCATAGGTCACACTTACAATTGTACCAAAGCGTAAATGGAAAGTGAGCATGGATTACTAAAAACATCCATGTCCAGGTTGCCTAATGCTCTCAAATATCAATTCTATTTTTGACTACATATTTGTTTCTTCCTAAGATTATATATTCAACTTCAATCCTGTTGAAAATGTCTAACCCTATCACACAATTTATACTTTGCTTGATTTCCTAATGTCTCTATTGATATCTGATTTCCTATATTTTTCCCCAGTTCATCATTGTGACTGACTCTTCACATGTGCTTACATTTACATACACTCTCTACACTAAATTCTATTGCTAAAGAACTTTTGGTCCAAATCCTATACTCACTCTTTTTTCTAAACCTACCAACTACCTTCCTAATCCTGCCGACTATCGGTTTTTGACTGGATGTTCTCTTCAACATTCAATATCCAAGGTACAAGGTACGATGCCAGTGTATATTGATTTATCTGAGACATCTGTGCTGCACATTACTCAAAGCTAAGTATCCCACTCAAGTCCCCAATGCCCTTCTGGGCTTCAAATCTTACCTAGATTTCTGCTTTCATACTTATGTTTCACATATATACTCTTGTAAACATCGCATTTTGCCAATACCATTATTCATCCCGCAGAATTATTTGTAACCCAAATTGAACAAGTTATTAACCCTAACCATACACTGTTCCCTCAGTATAACTTACTTAAGAGCAGGGACAGTGTGGGTCTTACAATATAGGAATGTAGATGATCTTCCACCTGCTGAGAACATTAAAGATCCATGGAGAAATGATCCTTGCAGAAGATATAGGCAGCTATGTAGGACCTGAGAGAGCAATAGTCATCTTCCATGGCAAACAACCTGGTCAGGATTAATTGATGGTCTGAATCAGCCTCTCTCTTCTTAATAAAGAGAAGATGGACTGAACCAGGCCTCTGTGGAGAGCTGTTCCCTGGTGCCTATGGTTGATATACCATTCTAACTTCTGAATGTGTCACAGGATGTTGGGGCAGCCTCCATCTCATTGGAACCCTGGAAGCAACTGTTAGCACAAAGTGGTTACCAAGGCAGTGAGCATATTCTGTTCCTGAAAGAAGTGACCTCACTTCACTTCCTTGGTGATGGAATTCTCTGAACCTGGGATCCAGGAAGGAAGGCACGCGGAGCCAGTCCCACTCCCAGTTCCAGTGGGCTAACTTGTTTGCTTTTCCCAAAGACATAGTCAGTCTTTCTTGGTACCCACTGATGTGAGGATGGCAAAATGCCAGCAGAGCTCTGAAGAGGGGCCTTTCCTGAGTAAGCAGGTAGTGGCTCACCGTTGGCTCCTGACAACTTCACAGAGTTGGCCAAGGAGACCAGATCTGAAACAGGACAGGCCATTTTGGGGGAACATAATATGGCCCACCAGTCAGAAGACACTCCGGATAGTCACAGACCTATTTGGGGGAAGGAAGTGCCTTTGCCGTTGTAGGTGTGAGTTTGTGTTTTTTTCTCATGTTCTGAGAATAGGTAGGAAAGGTGGTTTGTTTGGTTTGGAGTGGACTGTTTCTAGTAAGTCGTTTGACATGGTGAGTGTTTCTAAGTCTGTGTATCCCACTGTATCCGTGGTTGTAGACATTAGAAAAGAGAATGCATCAATGGATGTGTTGTCTCTAGTTGAAAGCTTCCCCGCATTCATACTGCCCAATTAATGAATGGACTGCAGCTTGCCTTATGGATGGGCAACATCTATTATCTTCTAAAGTTCCTGTTTTCTTCGTGAATTCTGGCCACTCTCCAGAATAGACTCATGGTTTTGTTTCCCAAATATGTAACACCACAAGGTTCTGTGACATGGCCATGTACTGGATAGCTGAAGGGAATGGGAGCATCTAAGAAAACTCAGATTTCAGTGTGACCAGTAAAGTCTCAGTGGAGAAACCCTTCTTTGGGCCATTTGCTTACTTCTATTTCTATTACCCTGAATGTCAGGAAGGTCTTTGCCTCAGGCCACCCCTTTGTGTAGCCTGAAGAAAACTGTTTTCATATGGAAATGTATGGACATCACCAGTGGCTCTTTGCTTAATTGATTTGGATTGGGATGTGTCTGAATCAGCCTCTTGTCCTTGTATGAGGTTGTGGCTTAGATTCTCAGCACCTGATGGATCTAAAGAAAGATCCCATGTGTTTCCAAAACTAAAATGGCCAAAAGAGCAGTCATTGTGGGTGAATATTTTTGCCCTCCTGTTTTAGGTTCCTGACCTCCATCAAGTGAGAATAGGGATCCTTTGGGTCAAATGAGTTCTTGAAATCCCTGCAGAGGCTAGCCCATATTTGCTTGGGTTTTCTCATGACTCCAAATCACATAAAGAATCTATACCCTACAGCCAGTAGGCCTCAAATTGGAGAAGTGGAACACTTTAACAGCAGGAATATTTGATCATTCCTGGTTCACAGGAAGAGTGTCCAGGCCATCATGATTTTAGGCAAATGAGGGGCAAGTGAGCTTATTCGGACACTACCTTGGGCTCATAGAAACCTCCAGCTAGAGGTTATGATGAGTGTCTACATGGAAGAAGATGATGGCCCTGTGGTAGTGTTTTGATTTTAATTGTGGTCATTTTTTGGCGGATGGAAGGGATGACTGGGTCCACCTGGGCTTGAACTCTGGTGTGATTCCCCTTAGAGACTGAGTTCTGAAACTGACCTCAGAGAAGTATTGCCATGAATTGTGTTGGGATTTTAGGAGGCCACGCATGAGACTCACTCTTGGAAACTGAGATCTAGGCCCAGGGTGGTTTCCACAGAGGCCTGAGAATCTCAGCCAGGATATCACATGATTTTATTCTGAAAGACTTAGCAGCCATATTTGAGAGTCAAAACACACATGGACCTCACATTGTAGATGTCAATTGGCCTGGCTTTAGGAGACCTTTTGGCAACTGTTTGAGAAGCATTGACTGTGAGAGTTCTCCAGAGCTTTCATTGAAATAAACTTTCTCAACTCTTAATGGTTCCTGAATGAATTGAAACCCACAGTGCCTCTAACTTCACCCTTGAAAAATTGCTAGATAAATACCATGAAATTTTTGAAATTCCCATGACCAGGTGGCACTGCAGAAACTTTTGATGTCCTGTTGCTGATCATGTGTATACCAGACAGTGCCTTGTTTTTGACTGGGTTTCATTAAAATGGTGTAGAACAAGAGAAGCCAGTAATTTGGAGCCTGCTGAGTAGGGGGGCTAGAGCAGTGGTGGGCAGGTGTGTGATAAAACATCATGTTGGGGCCATGTGAATCTGCCATTGGCTTCCAAATTTTTTGTGACTGATATAGTGCAGACATCAGACCCTTATATGTAAAGGCATCTTGTTAAATGGAGAGTTTTCAGGGCAATATTCAGAATCAGGTTGCTATGGTTATTGGTGCAAGCTATGTGGGATAGAAGCCTGGTTGGTGCATTCTCCTGCAGACCCTGACCCACCACACGTGACAGAACTCCCTCCAGCACTGTATCCCAGATGAACTTTTTATGTTTTGTGAAGCAAATACCAAATTCCCAGTGCAGAAGCAAGAAATACCACGAAAAGTGGAGGATGACCAAATGTCTTCACAGTCCCCACCGGGAGACACTTAGCTTCCAATGGACACAGTTTAGCTACAAAGAGAGAATTGAGCACTGCTGCCCCATGTTCATTGGAATATAAGAAACCATGTCTTTCGGTCACATAGATGCAGACCCAGCTTTGATGGTCTCACTACAAAGTAAGCTAAAGCTCATGACAACAACATATATTTCAAGTGCCCAACCTCAGAAGCTGTTTCCCAAGAATTCTTAGGCCAGCAGAGTTCCTTGTTTGTGGAGTGTTTACCCTGTCCTTTACTTTTGGAAACTCCTCTACCACCTCCAAGGTTGTGAACTCCCGAGCATAAACCACTCCATATTTGTATTCATAGATTTTCACACTTTTCTACTCTAATTGTGTTTTACTTGGGGCGTAGGTAATGTCAAGGCATTGTTCTGGATGTGAGTGGGAAGATTTTTGTGTAGCACATATTTACATACACATTGGATTCATTTTTCAATTTCCATTTGAAATACTGAATCCCTGACACTATAACCCATACCCTACTAGTCTCTGACTAATAATCCTAATATGATGGTGAAAAATAAGCCAAAAAGAGAAGAAACACAAGCAGTTCAAAGGACGCATGGTGTATAGTTGGAATTGCCTTTTGCATTATATAATGTAGGAGTTATAAGTCTAGTCAATTTTTTGTTGAAATAGTTCTACATGTGTTTTTATAATTAGCAAATATGTGAATCCCTATCTCCCTTTCTCTGTAGCCTATTCAGCACATGTATGTTTATATGCACATATAGAATTCTACCTGATATCACTCGTATACACTTGTGAGGTGGCTGAATTGGTAGATGCAAATTGAGAGAAGAGATCACTCCTCCTAAACGCTGTTGGAACTGAAAATTCAACCTATGGGTGAGCTTCCTAGTTGAAAAACATTATACATGAATCCATGTTCAGTAAAATGAATATTTTTCGATCTGTGGATTATATACATTTCATGATGAATTTCTATTGGCATATATATTGCTACTTTCTTTTTCTTTTATTGGTTGCTCAAAACATTTCAAAGCTCTTGACATATCATATTTCATACATTAGATTCAAGTGGGTTATGAACTCCCATTTTTACTCCAAATACAGATTGCAGAATCACATTAGTTACACATCCATATTTTTACATAATGCCCTATTAGTTACTGTTGTATTCTGCTACCTTTCCTATACTCTACTATCCCCACTCCCCTATCTTCCCATCTTCTCTCTCTACCATACCTACTCTAAATCATTTCTCTCCTTGTTTATTTTCCCACAACCTCTTATATGTAATTTTGTGTAACAATAAGTGTCTCTCTCCATTACCATGCAATTTCCCTCTTCTCTCCCTTTTCCTCCCACCTCATGTTTCTGCTTAATGTTAATCTTTTCTTCATGCTCTTCCTCCCTGCTCTGTTCTTAGGTGCTCTCATTATATCAAACAAGACATTTGGCATTTGTTTTTTAGGGATTGGCTAGCTTCACTAACCATAATCTGCTCAGTGCCATGCATTTCCCTTCAAATTCCAAGATTTGGTCATTTTTTAGTGCTGCGTAATTCTCCATAGTATATAAAAGTCACATTTTTTTTATCCATTCATCTATTGAAGGGCATCTGGGTTGGTTCCACAGTGTAGCAATTGTTAATTGTGCTGCTATGAAAATCGATGTGGCAGTATCCCTGTAGTACGCTCTTTTAAGGTCTTCAGGGAATAGTCCGAGAAGGGCAATAGCTGGATCAAATGGTGCTTCCATTCCCAGATTTCCCAGGAATCTCCATACTGCTTTCCAAATTGGCCGCACCAGTTTTCAGTCCCACCAGCAATGTACAAGAGTACCCTTTTCCCCACATCCTCGCCAGCACTTGTTGTTGTTTGACTTCATTATGGCTGCCAATCTCACTGGATTGAGATGGTATTTTAGGGTGGTTTTTATTTGCATTTCTCTTACTGCTAGAAATGGAGAGCATTTTTTCATGTACTTGTTAATTGATTCTATGTCCTTCTCTGAGAAGTTTCTGTTCAGGTCCTTGGCCCATTGGGTTATTGGTTATCTTATTGTCTAATTTTCTGAGTTCTTTGTATACTTTGTATACTCTGGATATTAGGGCTCCATGTGAAGGGTGAGGACTAAAAATTTGTTCCCATGATGTAGGCTCCATATTTACCTCTCTTATTGTTTCTCTCTTTAAGAAAAAAAAATCAGTTTAAGTAAGTCCCATTTGTTGATTCTTATTATTAACTCTTATTCTATGGGTGTCCTATTAAGGAATTTGGAGCCTGACCACACAATATGTAGATAGGAGCCAACTTTTTATTCTATCAGACGCAGAGACTCTGATTTGAATCTAGCTCCTTGATCCACATTGAGTTAACTTTTGTGCATGGCGAGAGGAGGGGATTCAGTTTCATTTTGTTGCATATGGATTTCCAGTTTACCCAGCTCTATTTGATGAAGATGCTATCCTTCCTCCATTGCAGGCCATTAGCTCCTTTATCAAATATAAGACAGTTGTAGATTTTTGGATTAGTCTCTGTGTCCTCCATTCTGTACCATTGGTCCACCCGCCTGTTTTGGTACCAGTACCATGCTGTTTTTGTTATGAATGCTCTGTAATATAGTTTGAAATCTGGTATCACTATACTGCCTGATTCACACTTCCTGCTTAGAATTGCTTTTGCTATTCTGGGTCTTTTATTATTCCATTTGAATTTCATGATTGCTTTATCTATTTCTACAAAAAAAAATCCTTTGGGATTTTGATTGGCATTGTATTAAACCTATAGAGAACTTTTGGTAATATAGCAATTTTGATGATGTTAGTTCTGCCTATCCATGAACAGGGTATATTTTTCCATCTTCTAAGACCTTATTCTATTTCTCTTTTTAGGGTTCTGTAGTTTGCATTATATAAATCTTTCACCTCTTTTGTTAGGTTGATTCCCAAGTATTTAATTATTTTGAGGAAATTGGGAATGCAGTGTTTTGACTCATTTTTGTTTCAGAAGTTTTGTCGCTGATATACAGAAATGCCTTTGATTTATGCATGTTGATTTTATATCCTGCCACATTGCTGCATTCATTTATTAGTTCTAGTAGTTTTTTCTGTAGACCCTTTTGGGTCTTCTATGTATAGAATCATGTCATCTACAAATAGTGATAATTTAAGTTCTTCTTTTCCTATTTTTATGCTTTTAATGTCTTTCATCTCTCTAATTGCTCTGGCCAGTTTTTCGAGAACTATATTGAATAGAAGTGGTGATAGAGGATATCTCTGCCTTGTTCCAGATTTTAAAGTGAATGCCTTCAATTTTTCTCCATTCAGAATGATGCTAGCCTGAGGCTTAACATAGTTATCTTTTACAATGTCGAGGTAAGTTCCTGTTATCCCTAGTTTTTAAAATGTTTTGAACATAAAGGAATGCTCTACTTTGTTGAATGGTTTTTCTGCATCTATCAAGATGATCATATGGTTCTTATCTTTAAGTCTATTGATGTTGTGAATAACATTTATTGATTTCCATATATTGAAGCCTCCTTGCATCCCAGGGATGAATTCAAGTTGATCATGGTGCACAATTTTTTTGATGTGCCTTTGTATCCAATTCGCGAGAATTTTAATGAGGATTTTTGCATCTAGGTTCATTAGAGATATTGGTCTGTAGTTTTCTTTCTTTGAGGTGTCTTTGTCTGGTTTCAGAATCTGGGTGATGTTGGCCTCATAGAATGAATTTGGCAGAGCTTCCAGTTTTTCTATTTCCTGAATAACTTGAAAAGTATTGGTATTAATTCTTCTTTAAAGGTTTTGTAAAACTCTGCTGTATACCCATCCGTTCCTGGGCTTTTCTTGGTTGGTAGTCTTTTGATTGCTTCTTCTACTTCATCCATTGATATTGGTCAGTTTAAATTGTGTGTTTCCTCCTGACTCAGTTTGGTCAAATCATATGACTTAAGAAATTTATCGATGTCTTCACTATTTTCTATTTTATTGGAATACAGTTTTTCAAAATAATTTCTAATTTTCTTCTGTATTTATGTAGCATCTGTTGTGATATTGCCTTTTTCATCCCGTATGTTAGTAATTTGAGTTCTCTCTCTTCTTCTCTTCGTTAGCATGGCTAAGGGTCTGTCGATCTTATTTATCTTTTTGAAGAAGCACCTTTTAGTTTTGTTAATTTTTTCAATAGTTTCTTTTGTTTCAATTTCGCTATGATTTTAATTATTTCTTTCCTTCTGCTACATTTTCTGTTGTTTTGCTCTTCTTCTTCTAGGGCTTTGAGATGAAGTGTGAGCTCATTTGTTTGTTTTTTTTTTTTTTCTATTTTGAGGAATGACCTCCAGGCGATGAATTTACCTCTTAAAACTTCTTTTCATTGTGTCCTATAGAATCTGATATGTTGTGTCTGTATTTTCATTTATCTCTAAGAATTTTTTGATTTCCTCCTTTATGTCTTCTGTAACCCATTGATCATTCAGTAACATATTCTTCATTTTGCATGTGATGTATGATTTTTTCTTCCTTCTTTATCATTGGTTTCCAGGTTCATTCCATTATGATCACAAAAAATTCATGGTATTATCTCCACCCCTTTATATTTACTGAGGGTTGCCCTATGGCATAACATATGGTCTATTTTTGAGAAGGATCCATGTGCTGGTGAGAAAAAAGTATATCCACTTGATGATGGTTGATATATTCTATATATGTCAGTTAAGTATAGGGTATTGATTGTGATATTGAGTTCTATAGTTTCTTTATTCAACTTTTGTTTGGAGGATCTGTCCAATGGTGAGAGAGGTGAGTTGAATTCACCCATAATTATTGTATTGTGGTCTATTTGATTCTTGAACTTGAGGATAAATTGTTTTATGAACGTCGCAGCACCATTATTTGCTGCGTGAATATTGATAATTGTTATGTCTTGTCGGTGAATGGTTTCTTTTAACAGTATATAAAGTCCTTCCTTATCCCTTTGATTAAATTAGTCTTGAGGTCGATTTTATTCGATAGGAGGATGGCGACCCCTGCTTGCTTTCGAGGACCGTGTGCATGGTATAAATTTTCCCAATCTTTCACCTTCAGCCTGTGTATGTCTTTTCCATTCAGATGTGTCCCTTGGAGGCAACATATTGTTGGATTTTTTTTTTTTATTTCAAGTTACAAGCCAATGTCACTTTATTCGAGAGTTTAAGCCATTATCATTTAGAGTTACTATTGATATATGGTTTGTACTGCCACCCATGTTTTTATATATATATTTTTTAATTAGTTTGATTCTCCATGATTTGCTTTTCCCCTTCCCTCTGTCATTACTGAGGCACTTCTCACTGATGGTTTTCGTTGTTGATTTTCATTTCTTCCTCATGTAGTGTTTTGCTCAAGATGCTTTGCAATGCTGGTTATCTGGATGAAATTCTTTTAGCTTTTGTTTATCATGAAATATTTTTATCTCGTTGTCTTATCTTAAGCTTAATTTTGCTGGATACATAATTCTTGGTTGGCATCCATTGTCTTTCAGTGTTTGAAGTACGTTGTTCCAGGATCTTCTCACTTCCAGCGTCTATGATGAAAAATCCATTGTTAAACTTTTTGGTTTACCCCTGATTGTAATGATTGTAATCTGCCTCCTTTCTCTGGTAGCTTTTAATATTTTCTCTTTGTTCTGTATATTGGATATCTTTATAACAATGTGTCTTGGCATTGGTCTACTGTGATTTTGTGTGCTCGGTGTCCTGTAAGCATCTCCAATTTGTTTATCCGTTTCCATTTTTATTTCTGGAAAGTTTTCTGTAATTATTTCATTCACCAGGTTTCTCATTCCCTTGGTTTTAATCTCTGTACCTTCCTCTATCCATATGACTCATTAGTTTGTTTTTTTTATGTTATCCCATATCTCTTGAATGTTTTCTCATAATTTTTTACAGCATTTCTTTGTTGGCTAGACTTTTTTCAAGATGATATATTTTGTCTTCATTATCTGACATTCTGTCTTCTACTTGCTCTACTCTGTTAGTGATACTCTCAATTGAGTTTTTAATTTGGTTTATCATTTCCTTGATTTCTAGAATTATTGTTTGATTTTTCTAATAATCTCTATCTCCTGATAAAGATGCTTAATTTCTCATTTTATCTGTTTATGTAATTCATTTTCAATGCGTTTTATCACTGTTTGTTTTTGCTGTCTCGTATCCTCTTTAAGGTTCCATTCCATCTGTCTAAGGTATTACTTGAGTTCTTTATATGACCATTTTTCTGATGACTCTAGGTGCTCTTGAATATTTAGGCTGTCCTTCATTGTTCGTAATCCTTTTCTTCTTTGTTTTTATATGCTGCTCATGTTACTTCTTCTTCTGTTTGACTACTGAGTTACTGCTTACTCTTATAAATTTATTTGATGCTTGGGAGGAAAGATATTAGAAGGGAAGGGAGAAGTCACTAAAGAGAATGAGAGTAGGCAGGTAGAATTCAAGGAAGGGGGAATAAGAAAAATGAAAAGAAATGAAAAGACAAAAGAAAAAAATAGAAAATAAAGAAAGAAAGTTTTAAGTAATGATGATGATTAAAAAATTGAAAATTAAAATTTAAAATAATAATAATAATAATAAAATAAAAAAATTAAAAAATAAAAACATTTAAAAAAGTTAAAGAACAACAATAACAAAAATGAAAATGAAAGAAAAAAAAACAAATAAAAAATAATAATAATACATGCAGTCCTAGAGTTCAAATAACTTCTCTTCCAGTAGGTGGAGCTGTGCGCACTGGGCCAAGCTTCTCCTCTCAAAAAGTGAGAACCAATCACTGTGCAGCAGCTCTTCCTCCCAGACTGGGCGGGTCTCCAATTCTGAGTGCCTAGGGCTTTCTCTTGTGCTTCCTCAAGCCAGGCCCCACTCACCTGTGATGCTTACCACAATACTGGTTACAAACCAGGCCTCTGCTCCTGGTAGCCCTGTTTCCATGAACGCCTGGGCACACTCTCCTTGTTTGTCTTCCTCAGACAATAAGTTTGTAGAGCTTGGGGCTGAGAACCTCCAGCGAATTTGCTTGCCCTTCAGGAGCCATGGCCCCGGTAGGTGGTGTAAGAGACCTCAATTGTCAGCACTGGTGGGAGCGGTAGCAGGGAATTCCACGCCACGAGTCCCGAGCCAATCTTGATTCCCTAGGTCTGGGTATCGCGCTCCTTGGAGAGCTGGGAGGGGCCATTACGGCAGAGGTGGGAAGGGCCCTTGAGGTTTCCCTGCGTTGTTGAGAGATATGGCAATGGGATTACACACTTGTCGCGCTGGTTTCAATGAAGTTATCTCCTCCGCCTGTGACGTCAGTTCTCTGCCATGGTGGTATCCCATTCAAATGGTGACCGTTCGTTCCCTTTGCTGGGTGACCAATGCAACAGGTGGGTCCTGACTATCTCTCCCAAGCCCCATTTCAATCCTGTGGCCACTGCCTATGAAGGCTCAGTTGGCTTTTAACTCTCAATTCAGAAAGCCCGACCAGTTATTTCAGCGGGAATGTTAGTGCTGAGTCACAAAAACCAGACGAATCTAAGCTTGAATGCAGCCAATCCGGGCTTTGTGTGTGTTCTGAGGGGCCCAGACTGTTCACCCCAGATTCACAACAGGTCAATATTGCCTAGTGATTCTGAGCAAACAGCATTTAGACAGTTTACGACTCCCTATGCCCGCGCAGCTGAAGAGATCAGAGACTTGATTTCTCCATGCCTGCCTTCATAATGGATCTCCTGTATTGCTACTTTTTAATATCTGTGCTTTTGCGTGTGTGTGTATATATATATGTATATGTATATGTATATGTATATATATATATATATATATATATATATATATATATATATATACTCTTTAGATTTTTCAAAATATGAAATATATGTGTCTTATTATGCACTCCCTAAATTCATTCATATTCATATCTGTGGATTTATAATCAACTTTCCACAAGATTATTTTCAGAAATAATCATCCACCTGAAATACATATTGTTTCCTAGTACTGAAAACTAAATTCAGTGAATGGTGCATACAAACCCTAATATTTCTACAGTTACTTAGCCAGTTTAAAATCAATGCAAGTTGATTTCTAGGGGACATGATGTGTATTTTGACTTTCATTTTTATTCAACACTTGTACGTTACTATGTCTTCAGTTTATGCAAATCATGGGATATATATTTCTGTCACAAATTAGAAAATTTATAGGCATTTGTTTCACGATCAATCACTTCCTGATTCAGAACACATGTATCCCTCCATGTTTCTTGACTGGTCTTTTGATGAGACTTCTTTCCAAACACATTATTTTTGTTTAACATCATCACGTATAAAGCAAAACTCAAACACCATTCTTCATAAACCATAATCCTAAAATTACCATTAGATATATAACTGGTTGGAATGAATGATTGTATATCAATATAAGATTTCTTATATATTTTCACATATCAATTCAATCCATTATTTAAAGTGGAATCAGTTAAGTTATTTATTCATAGTATGGTCTATTCATGCATTATCTCTATATTAATAGACACAGGGTACACCTCTTTGTACCCCTAATACTAATGTATACGTCTTCAAAATATTGCCCCCAAAAATGGTGAAAGAAATACTCATGTCACCTGATCTACATATACATTTTATCACAGTAATATTCTGAACAAAAAAAAAACATAAAAATGTAACACTTATGATTGTACAAAAGCCTAAAAGAAAGTGAACATGGATAACTAATAACATCCATGTCCAGGTTGCCTAATGTCTCAAATGTCATTCCCATTCGTGACGACATATTTGTTTTTTCCTATGATTATGTATTCAAACTCAACCCTGTTGAAAATGTCTAATCCTATGACTCACTTTATACTTTGCCTGATTTCGTAATGTCTCTATTGACACCTGCTTTCCTACACATTTTCCCCAGTTCATCATTGTGACTAACTCTTCACATGTGCTGACATTTACATTCACTCTCCCAATGAAACCCTATTGCTAAAGAAGCTTTTTATTCCAAATCATATACTCACTCTTCTTCCTAAACCTACTGACTATCTTCCTAATTTTACTGACTATTCCTTTTTGACTGGATGTTCTCTTCTACATTCAATCATCCAAGGTACAAGGTCCTATGCCACTGTATTTCGATTTAACTGAGACAATTGTACAGAACATAATTCAACACTAAGTATCCAAATCAAGGGCTCAATGCCCTTCTGGGCTTCAAATCCTTCTTAGATTCCCGTTTTTATACATATATTTCACCTATATATTCTTATAAATATCGCAGGTTCCCAATCTCATTATTCATCCTGCAGAATGATTCCTAACCCAAATCGAACATATTATTAACCCTAACCATACACTAACTTTGCAGGAGAGCAGGAACAGTGTGTGTATTAAACTACAGGAATCTAGGGGATGTTCACCTGCTGAGAAACTCAAATGTTCATGCAGAAGTGATCCCTGGTGAAGATGAAGGCAGCTATGAATTACCTCAGAAAGCAAAAGTCATCTTCCATGGCAATCATCCTGGTCAGGATGAAGGGTTGTGTCTGAATCAATCTCTCTCTTCTTAATGTATAGAACATGGACCAAACCAGTCCTGTGTGGAAGCTGTTCCCGGGTGCTTACGGTTGATATAACATTCTAACTAGAGAAAGTGTCCCATGAAAATCAGGGCAGCCTCCACCTCATAGTATTTTGGAAGCAACTGTTAGGACAAAGTGGTTGCCAAGGCAGTGACATAATTCAGATCCTGAAGGAAGTGATCTCACCTCACTTCCTTGGTGATGGAACTCTCTGAACTTGAAATCCAGGAATCCAGGCACCCAGAGACAGTCTCTGTCCTAGTCCCAGTGGTCTGACATGTTTGGATTTACCAAGGACAGAGTCAGTCTTTCTTGGTACCTACAGATGTGAGGAAGGCCAAATGCCAGGAAACCTCTGAAGAGGGGCTTTTCCTGAGAAGGCAGGTAGTGCCTCACCGCTGGCTCTTGAGAACTTCACAGAGTTGGCCAAGCAGACATGATCTGAGACAGGAGAGGTCATTTTGGAGGAACATAGTATGGCTCACTAGTCAGAGGATACTCCGGGGAGTCACAGACCTACTAGGTTGAAGGAGGTGCCTTTGTGGGTGTGGGTGTGAGTTTGTGGTTTTGTCTCATGTTCTGAGGATAGGTAGGAAAGGCGGTTTGTTTGGTATGGAGTGGAATATTTGTATTAAGTCCTTTGACAAGGCGAGTGTTCCTATGTGTGTGTGTATCCCACTGAGTCCATTGTTGTAGACATTAGAAAAGACAATGCATCAATGGATGTGTTCTGTCTAGTAGAAAGCTTCCCAGAATTCATCCTGCCCAATTCATGAGTGGACTCTGGCTTGCCTTATGGATGGGCAACACCTACAAGCTTCCTAATTTCCTGTTTTCTCTCTCAATTCTGGCGACTCTCCAGAATAGTATCATGGTTTTGTGTCCAAGATTTGTACCGCCTCCAAGATCTGTGACATTGTTATGTACTGGAAGCTGAAGGAAATGGCTACCATCTCAGAAATCTCAGATATCTGTTGACCAGGAAAGTCTCAGTGGAGAAACCCTGCTTTGGTCCTTCTGCTTACCTATTGTTCTGTTGAATGTCAGGAAGTTTTTTGCCTCAAGCCACCACTTTGTGAAGCCTGAAGAAAAGAGTTTTCAAATGGAAATGAAAGGGCATCACCTGTGGCTCTTTGCTTAATTGCTTAGGATTGGGATATGTCTGAATCAGCCTGTTGGCCCTGTGTGAGGCTGTGGCTTAGATTCTCAGCACCTGATGGATCTAAAGATAGATCCCATGCGTGCATCCAAAACCAAAATGGCAAAAAGATCAGATATTGTTGATGAACTCTCTTGCCTTCCTCTGGTAGGTTCCTGATATTCATCAAGTGAGAATAGGGATCCTTTGGGTCAAATGAGTTCTTCAAAGCCCTGCAGAGGCTAGGCCATAGGTGCTTGATTTTTATGACTCCAATTCACTTAAAGAATCTAAACCCCAAAGCTAGAAGGCCTCAAGTTGGAGAAGCCAAGCAATATTAAAGGCAGGCCTATTTGATCACTCCTGGTTCACAGGAAGAGAGTCCAGGCCACCCTGACTTTAGGCAAATGAGGGGCAGGGAGCTTATTTTAGACACTGTCGTGGGCTGCGTCCCTTATGGAAACCTCCAGCCAGAGGATATGATGAGTGTCTATATGGAAGAAGATGAGGGCCATGTGAGAGTGTTTGGTTTTAATTGTGGACATATGTCTGGCGGTTGGAAGAGATCACTGGGTCCACCTAGGCTTTCACTCTGGTGTGATTCCCCTTAGAGACTGAGTTCTTTTACTGATCTCAGAGAATTATTGCCAGGAATTGTGTTGGAATTTTAGATGGCCATGCATGAGAGTTGTCCTTGGAAAGTGACATCTAGGCCCAAGGTGACTTTCCACAGAGCACAGGGAATCTCAGCCAGGATATCACATGATATTATTCTTAAAGACTTGGCAGCCATATTTGAGAGTCAAAACCCACATGGAACATACATTGTAGACCTCAATGGGCCTGGCTTAATCTGACTTTTGGGCACTTTTGGAAGCCTTGCCTGTAAGAATTCTCCAGAGTTTTCATTGAAATGAGCTTCCTCACCATTTAATGGCTTCTGAGTGAATTGAAATCCACAGTGCCTCCAACTTCATCCTTGAAAATTGGCTAGATCAATACCATGAAATTTTTGAAATTCCCATGACCGGGTAGCTCTGGAGAACATTTGAATGTCCTGTTGCTGATCATGAGTATACAAGACAGTGCCTTGATTGACTGGGTTTTATGAAAATGGTGTTTAACAGAGATGCCAGTAAGTTGGATCCTGCTGAGTAGTTGTACTAGAGTAGTGGATGGCAGGTGTGTAATAAAACATCTGTGGTGGGGGCATGTGAATCTGCCATTGGCTTCCAAATGGATTGTGACTGACATTTTGCAGCCAGTAGACCCTTATATGTAAAAGCATATTGTTATATGGAGAGGTTTTAGGGCAATGTTCAGAATCAGGTTGCTATGGAAAATGGGGCAAGCAATGTGGGATAGAAGCCTGGTTGGTGCATTCTCCTGACGAACCTGACCCACCACACTTGACAGAACTCACTTCAGCACTGTGTCCCAGTTGAACTCCTTGTATTTCATGAAGCAAATACCAAACTCCCAGTGCAGCAGCAAGAAATACCACGAATAGTGGAGGATGACCAAATGGAATTACAGTCCACAAGGGGAGACATTTAGACCCCAGTGGCCACAGGTTACCTACAAATAGAAAATTCAGCACTGCTGCCTCATGTTCATTGGAAAATAAGAATCCATGTCATCCAGATCACATAGATGAAGACTCAGCTATGATGGTCTCACAACAAATGAAACTAATGCTCCTGACAACAGCATATATTTCATTGCCCAACCTCAGAGGCAGTTTCTCCAGATGTTAGGCTGGCAGAACTTCATGTTTGTGGAGTTTTTACCCTGTCCCTTACTTTTGGAAACTCCTCTACCACCTGCAAATTTGTGAACTCCTGAGCATTTTTCATTCTACATATGTATTCACAGATTTTCTAACTCTTCTCCTCTAATTGTGTCTTATGTGGGGCGAAGGTAATGTCAAGGCATTGTGCTGAATGAGAGTGGGAATTTTTTGTGTAGCACATATTTGCATACACATTGGATACATTTTCAAATTTTCCATTCAAAATACTGAATCCCTGACACTAACACATACCCTACTAGACTTTGACTTCTAATCCTAATATGGTGGAGAAAAATAACCCAAACAGAATAGAAATACAAGAGGTTCACAGGAGGCATGGTGTATAGTTGGACTTGCCTTTCGTATGATAAATGGTAGGTGTTATAAATCTAGTGAATTTTAATTGAAATAGTTCTCCATGTGTTTTAAAAGTTAACAAATATGTGAATAACTGTCTCCCTTTCTCTGTAGCCTATTCATCACATGTATTTTCATATGCACATTTAGAATTCTACCTGGTATCACTCGTACATTTTGTGAGGTGGCTGGCTTGGCAGCTGCAAATTGTGAGAAGAGATCACTCCTACTAAACGCTGTTGGAACTGAAAATACAACATATGAGTGAGCTTCTTAGTTGAACAACATAAATCCATGTTCATTAAAATGAATATTTTTGGATCTGTGGATGATATTCGATTGGCATACATAATGCTACTTTTTAATGTCTGTGAGTGTATATATATATATATATATATATATATATATATATATATATATTCACTCTCCAGATTTTTCAAAATATGAAGTATATTTTTCTTATTATACACTCCCTAAATTCATTCATATTCATGTATGTGCATTTATAATCATGTTTTCACAAGAATATTCTCAGAAATATTCATCCACCTGAAATACATATTTGTTTCTTAGTACTGAAAACTAACTTCGGGGGATCATATGATGGTGGTGAAGGGAGTGCATCACCCCCATGTACCGCGTCACTGTGCGGGAGAATGACGAGTTATAACGGCTAAAATATATCTTGTTAGAAATTTCCAGCAAAATTGGGGTGCTCCAAAACCTAGTGGACATATTTCCATCTCACGAGGATCAGCTACGCGAGCTCAAACACGAGTGATTTGTCCGCATGGAGCGTCATGCTGCTTATTCAGTAAATCGGTCTGTGGCTAGAGTCTGCGGCGCGCACTGGGAAACGAAGAGATAGCAATGCAAATATACAGCGGTGTGGATTCTGTGGGCTCCTGCCAGGTATGCAATCACTGTGCTAAGTGCTGAATTCTTTGTTTGAGATGGGTAAGGATGCGGTCCAATTCGGTTCTCCACACCGGTCAGACCACAGAGGAAGCCAGCGGCCACTATCTTGGAGAGCTGATGTCACCATCCCTGTTTTTGACTGATCGAAGCTCATTCAGCTATAGAACAGGTAATTTCAGGATGCCATTCACCTTTGTGTTGCAGACAAATTACTCAGGCTATTTCAGAAAATTGAAAAAGAGGGAGATCTTCCAAATTCATTCTACGAGGCCAATATCACCCTGATTCCTACACCAGATAGACACTTCAAAGAAAGAAGACTAAAGACCGATATCTCTAATGAACCTAAATGCAAAAATCTTAAATTAAATTCTGGCAAATCAGATACAAAAACATATCAAAAAAATGTGCACCATGATCAAGTAGGGTTCATCCCTGGGATGCAAGGAGGGTTCAATATACGAAAATCAATAAGTGTTATTCACCACATCAATAGACTTAAAAATAAAAAACATATTATCATCTAGATAGATGCAGAAAAAGCATTCGACAAAGTACAGCATCCCTTTATGTTCAAAACTCTCGAAAAACTAGGAATAACAGGAACATTCCTCAATATTGTAAAAACAATCTATGCTAAACCGCAGGCTAGCGTCATTCTGAATGGAGAAAAATTGAAGACATTCCCTCTAAAATCTGGAACAAGACAGGGATGCCTGCTCTCACCACTTTTGTTCAATATAGTTATCAAAAGACTGGCCAGAGCAATTAGACAGATGAAAGAAATTAAAGGCATATAAATAGGAAAAGAATAACTTAAATTATCACTATTGCAGATGACATGATTCTATACCTAGCAGACCCAAAAGGTTCTACAAAGAAACTAATAGAGCTAATAAATGAATTCAGCAAAGTGGCAGGATATAAAATCAACATGCATAAATCAAAGGCATTCCTGTATATCAGTGACAAATCCTCTGAAATGGAAATGAGGACAACCACTCCATTCACAATATCCTAAAAAAAAAAATGGGAATCAACCTAACAAAAGAGGTGAAAGTCTTATACAATGAAAACTACAGAACCCTAAAGAGAGAAATAGAGGATCTTAGAAGATGTAAAAATATACCCTGTTCATGGATAGGCAGAACTAACATCATCAAAATGGCGATATTACCAAAAGTTCTCTATAGGTTTAATCCAATGCCAATCAAAATCCCAAAGGCATTTCTTGTAGAAATAGAGAAAGCAATCATGAAATTCATATGAAAAAATAAAAGACCCAGAATTGCAAAACAATGCTAAGCAGGAAGTGTGAATCAGGCGGTATAGCGATACCAGACTTCAAACTATACTACAGAGCAATAGTAACAAAAATAGCATGGTACTGGTACCAAAACAGGCAGGTGGACCAATGGTACAGAATAGAGGACACAGAAACCAATCAACAAAACTACAACTATCTTATATTTGATAAAGGAGCTAAAAGCATGCAATGGAGGAAGGATAGCATCTTCAACAAATGGTGTTGGTAAAACTGAAAATCCATATATAACAAAATGAAACTGAATCCCTTTTTCTCACCATGCACAAAAGTTAACTCAAAATGAATCAAGGACCTTGATATCAAATCAGAGACACACTGTCTGATAGAAGAAAAATTTGGTTACGATGTACATACTGTGGGGTTGGGCTCCAAATTCCTCAATAGGACACCTATAGTACAAGAGTTAATAACTAGAATCAACAAATGGGACTTACTCAACTAAAAAAGTTTTTTCTCAGCAAAAGAAACAATAAGAGGTAAATAGGGAGCCTACATACTGGAAAGAAATCTTTACTACTCACACTTCAGATAGAGTCCTAATATCCAGAGTATACAAAGAACTCAAAAAATTAGACAATAAGATAACAAATAACCCAATCAACAAATGGGCCAAGGACCTCAACAGACACTTCTCAGATGAGGACATACAATCAATCAACAAGTACATGAAAAAATGCTCACCATCTCCAGCAGTCAGAGAAATGCAAATCAAAACCACCCTAAGATACCATCTCACTCCAGTAAGATTAGCAGCCATTATGAAGTCAAACAACAAGAAGTGCTGGCAAGGATGTGGGAAAAGAGGTACACTTGTACATTGCTGGTGGGACTGCAAATTGGTGCAGCCAATTTGGAAAGCAGTATGGAGATTTCTTGGAAAGCTTGGAATGGAACCACCATTTGACCCAGCTATTGCCCTTCTTGGTCTATTCACTAAAGACCTAAAAAGAGCATGCTACAGGGACACTGCTACATCGATGTTCATAGCAGCACAATTCACAACAGCAAGACTGTGGAACCAACTTAGATGCCCTTCAATAGAAAAATGGATAAAAGAAATGTGGCATTTATACACAATGGATTATTACTTTGCATTGAAAAATAAAAAATCATAGAATTTGCAGGGAAACGGATTGCATTAGACTAGATTATGCTAAGTGAAGCTACACAATTCCTATAAAACAAATGCCAAATGTCATCTTTGATATAAGGAGAGTAACTAAGAACAGATAGGGATGAAGAGCATGACAAGATGATTAACATTAAACAGGGATGAGAGGAGGAAGGGAGGGAGAAGGGAAATTGCATGGAATTGGAAGGAGACCCTCTGGGTTATACAAAATTACATACAAGAGGAATTGAGGGGAAAGGGAAAAATAATACAAGGGGGAGAAATTTATTACAGTAGAGGGAGTAGAGAGAGAAGTGGGGAGGGGCGGGGAGGCCAGGGGGAATAGTAGAGGATACGAAAGGCAGCAGAATACAACAGACACTAGTATGGCAATATGTGAATCAATGGATGTGTAACCGATGTGATTCTGCAATCTGTATACAGGGTAAAAATGGGAGTTCATAACCCACTTGAATCAAAGTGTAAAATATGATATATCAAGAACTATGTAATGTTTTGAACAACCATAAATAAAAATTAAAAAAAAAACTCTCTTTGGTGAATAATGCATGCAATTCTAATATTTCTACAGTAACTGACCCAGTTTAACATCAATGCAAGTAGATTCCTATTGGACATGATGTGTATTTTGACGTTCACTTTTATTCAACACTGGTACATTACTATTTCATCAGTTTATGCACATAACAGGATATATATTTCATTCACAATTTAGAAAATTTATAGGCACTTGTTTCACTTTCAATCACTTCCTGCTTCAGAACACATGAATTCCTCCATATTTCTTGATTGGTCTTTTTATGAGACTTTTTTCCAAACATATTATTTTCGATTTCCATAATCACTTTTGAAACAAAACTCACACACACTTCATGATAAACAATAACCCTAAGATTACCATTAGATATATAACTGGTTGGAGTGAATGATTGTATGTCAATATATGATTTCCTATATATTTTCAGATAGCAATTCAATCCATTATTTAAAGTGGAACCAGTTATAATATTTATTCACAGTATGGTCTATTCATGCATTATCTCTATATTCAGAGACACAGGGTACACCACTTTGTACCCCCAATACTAATTTATATGTCTTCAAATATTGCTCCCAGTAATGGTGGAAGAAATACTCATGTCATATGATCTACATACACATTTGATCACAATATTTTTCTGGGCACAAAATGCAAAGATCAAACTTATGATTGTACCAAATCCTAAATGGAAAGTGAACATGGATTACTAAAACGATAAATGTCCAGGTTGCCTAATGCTTTCAAATGTCATTCCTATTGGTGACGACATATTTGTTTCTTCCTAAGATTATGTATTCAATCTCAACCCTATTGAAAATGTCTAATCCTATCACTCACTGTATAATTCCTCATTTCATAATGTCTGTATTGATATTTTCCTTTTTACATATTTTCCCCAGTTCATCATGTGACTGACTCTTCACATGTGCTGAAATTTACATTCACTCTATAACAAAAACCCTATTGCTACAGAACTTTTGCCCCAAATCCTATACTCACTCTATTTCCTAAAGATACTGACTACCTTCCTAATCCCACCGACTATCTCAATTTGAGTGGATGTTCTCTTCTAAAATCAATCATCCAAGGTGTAAGGTCCTATGCCATTGATTATTGATTTATCTGAGACATCTGTGCAGAACGTAATTATAAGCTAAGTATCCCAATCAAGGGCCTAATGCCCTTCTGGGCTTCAAATCTTACCTAGATTTCTGTTTCCATACTTATATTTCACCTCTATAATCTTATAAATATCGCAGGTTCCCAATACTATTAATCATCCTTCGCAATGATTCGTAACCCAAATCGAACATGTTATTAACCCTAACCATACACTCTTACCTTAATCTAACTTTGCAGAAGAGCAGGGACAGAGTTCGTCTTACAATACAGGAATGTAGGGTATCTTCCTCCTGCTGAGAACCTCAAATGTCCATGCAGACTTGATCCCTGGAGAAGATGTAGGCAGCTATGAAGGACCTGAGAGAGCAAATGTCATCTTCCATCGCAAACAACCTTCCCAGGATGAAGGGTTGTGTCTGAATAAGCCTCTCTCTTGTTAATGTAGAGAAGATAGACCAAACCAGGCATGTGTGGAGAGCTATTCCGGGGTCCCTATGGTTGATATACCATTCTAACTTGTAAAAGTGTCACAGGAAGAAAGGGCAGCCTCCATCTCATAGGAGTATTGTAAGCAACAGTTAGGACAAAGTGGTTGCCAAGGCAATGACCTCAAAGAATTCCTGAAGGAAGTAATCTCACCTCACTTCCTTGGTGATGGAACTCTCTGAACTTGGAATCCGGGAAGCCAGGCACCCAGAGCCAGTCTCAGTCCCAGTCCCGTGGTCGTATTTTTTGGATTTACCAAGGACAGAGTCAGTCTTTCTTGGTACCTACTGAGGTGAGGATGAACAAATGTCAGGAAAGCTCTAAAGAGGGGCCTTTCCTGAGAAAGCAGGTAGTGGCTCACCGCTGGCTAGTGACAACTTCACAGATTTGGCCAAGGAGACCATATGTGACACAGGACAGACGATTTCATCAGAACATAGTTTGGCCCACCAGTCAGAGGACACTCCCAATAGTCACAGACCTACTTGGGGAAGGAGCTTCCTTTGTGTGTGTGGGTGTGGGTTTGAGATTTTGTCTCATGTTCTGAGAATAGGTAGGAAAGGCGGTTTGTTTGGTTTGGAGTGAACTGTTTCTGGTAAGTCGTTTGACAAGGCCAGTGTTTCTTTGTCTGTGTATCCCACTGTGTCCGTGGTTTTAGATATTAGAAAAGAGAATGAATCATTGGATGTGTCCTGTCTAGACTCAACTTGCCCAATTTATGAATGGACTGCGGCTTGACTTATGGGTGGACAACTCCAACAATCTTCCTAAGTTCCTGTTTTCTTCCTGAATTCTGCCCAATTTATGAATGGACTGCGGCTTGACTTATGGGTGGACAACTCCAACAATCTTCCTAAGTTCCGGTTTTCTTCCTGAATTCTGGCCACTCTCCAGAATAGGCTCATGGTTTTGTGTCCAAAATATGTACCACCTCCAAGCTCTGTGACATGGCCATGTACTGGATAGCTGAAAGAAATGGGAGCATCTCAGAAAACTCAGATATCAGTTTGACCAGGAAATTCTAAGTGAAGAAACCCTGCTTTGGGCCTTTTGCTCATCAATTGTTCTGTTGCCCTGAATGTCAGGAAGGCCTTTGCCTCAGGCCACACCATTGTAGAGCCTAAAGAAACAGTTTTCAAATGGAAATGAAAGGGCATCACCTGTGGCTCTTTGCTTAATTGCTTTGGAAAGGGATGTGTCTGAATCAGTCTTTTGGCCCTGTGTGAGACTGTGGCTTAGATTCTCAGCACCTGATGGATCTAAAGAAGGATCCCGTGTGTGCATCCAAAACGAAAATGGACAAAAGAGCAGTCAGTGTGGATGAAGTCTCTCGCATTCCTCTGTAAGTGTCCTGTTCTCCATCATGTGAGAACAGTGATCATTTGGTTCAAATGTGTTCCTCAAAACCCTGCAGAGGCTAGCCCATAAGTGCTTGGTTTTTCTCGAGACTCCAATTCACATAAAGAATCTAAAACTCACAGTCAGTAGGCCTCAAATTGGAGAAGCAGTGCCATATTAATGGCAGGCCTATTTGATCACTCTTGGTTCACTGGAAGGATGTCCTGGCCACCCTGATTTTAGGCAAAAGAGGGACAAGGGAGGTTATATTGGACACTGTCTTGGGCTGCACCCCTCATGGAAACCTCCATCCAGAGGTTATGATGATTGTGTAAATGGAAGAAGATGAGTGCCATGTGGAAGTGTTTTGGATTTAATTGTGGATATTTGTGTGACAGTTGGAAGACATAACAATGTCTACCTGGGCTTGAACTCTGGTGTGATTCCCCTTATAGACTGAGTTCAGGAACTGATCTCAGAGAAGTATTGCCATGTATTGTGTTGTGATTTAAGAGGCCATGTATGAGAGTCACCCTTGGAAACTGAGATCTAGCCCCAGAGTGGCTTTCCACAGAGCTCTGGGAATTTCAGCCAAGATATCACATGATTTCATTCGAAAGACTTGGCAGCCATAGTTGAGAGTGAAAACACACATGGACCTCATATTGTAGACCTCAATGGGCCTGGCTTAATGTGACCTTTTGGCCATTCTTTGGGAAGCCTTGCCTGTGAGGGTTCTCCAGAGCTTTCATTGAAATAATCTTGCTCACCATTTACTGGTTCCTGAATGAATTGAAACCCACAGTGCCTCCAACTTCATCCTTGAAAAATGTCTAAATAAATACCATGAAATTTTTGAAATTCCCATGACCAGGTGGCACTGGAGAACCTTTGGATGTCCTGTTGCTGATCATGGATGTACCAGACAGTGCCTTGCTTGACTGGGTTTCATGAAAATGGTGTAGAACAGAGGTGCCATAAAGTTGCAGCCTGCTGAGAAGTGGGCCTAGAGCTTTGGTGGGCAGGAGTGTGATAAAACATCTCTGTTGGAGCAATGTGGATCTTCCATTGGCTTCCAAATGGCTTGTGGATTACATGAAGCAGCCAGCAGACCCTTGTAATTAAAGGCATCTTGTTATATGAAGAGGATTCAGGGCAATGTTCAGAATCAGGTTGCTATGGACAAGGATGCAATGTGGCAAGCTTTGAGGGATAGAAGCGTGGTTGGTGCGTTCTTCTGCAGACTCTTAACCACCGCACATGGCAGAACTCCCTCCAGCACTGTGTCTCAGTTGAACTCCTTGAATTTCATGAAGCAAATACCAAACTCCAAGTTCAGCAGCAAAAACCCCACAAAAAGTGGAGGAGGACCAAATGGCTTCACAGTCCAACGGGGAGACACTTAGTCCCCAGAGGCCACAGTTTACCTAAAAAGAAGAAAATCAACACTGCTACCTCATGTTCATTGGAAAATAAGATACCATGTCCTCCACGTCACATAGAGGCAGACCCAGCTTTGATGGTCTCACTACAAAGGAAGCCAATTCTCCTGACAACAACATAATTTTCACGTTCCCAAACTCAGAGGCAGTTGCTCTAAAAGTTTTTAGGCCAGCAGAGCTCCATGTTTGTGGAGTGTTTACCCTGTCCCTTACTTTTGGAAACTCCTCTACAACCTCCAAGGTTGTGAACTCCTGAGCATTTTCCATTCCAGATATGTATTCACTGATTTTCTATCTATTCTCCTCTAACTGTGTCTTACTTGGGGTGAAGGTAATTTCAAGGCATTGTTCTGGATGAGAGTGGGAGGATATTTGTGCAGCATAAATTTGCATACAAATTGGATTCAATTTCCAATTTTCTTTTTGAAATACTGAATCCCTGACACTAACCCATACCTACTAGACTCAGACAACTCATCCTAATATGATAGAGAAAAATAACACAAACCTATAGAAATACAAGCAGTTCATTGGAGGCATGTTGTATAGTTGGACTTGCATTTTGCATTATACAAGGTAGGAGTTATAAATCTGGTCAATGTTTAATAGAAAAAGATCTCCATGTGTTTTTAAAGTTAACAAATATGAGAATTCATGTTTCCCTTTCTCTTTAGCCTATTCACACTTATATATTTATATGCATATATAGAATCCTACCAGGTATCACACGTACATCTTTGTGAGGTGGCTGACTTGGCAGATACAAATTGTGAGAAGAGATCACTCCTCCTAAACGCTGTTGGAACTGAAAATTCAACGTATAGGGAGCGTCCTAGTAGAACAACATTATACATAAACTCATGTTCAGTAAAATAAACATTTTTGCATCTGTGGATGATATATATTTACTGATGAATTTCGATTAGCATTTATATTGCTACTTTTTAGTGTCTGTGAGTGTTTTTTATTTGTGTGTGTGTGTGTGTGTATACACTCTCCAGATTTTTCAAAATATGAAATATATGTGTCTAATATACACTCTCTAAATTCATTCATGTTCATGTATGTAGATTTTTAATCAACATTTCACAAGATTATTCTCAGAAATATTCATCCACCTGAAATACATATTTGTTTCCTAGTACTGAAAACTAACTTCAGGGAATGATGCATACAAATCCTAATTATTCTACAGTAACTGACCCAGTCTAACATCAATGCAAGTAGATTCCTATGGGACATGATATGTAATTCTTTATTCATTTGTATTCGACACTGGTACATTATTATTTCTTCAGTTTTTGCACATCATAGGATATACATTTCATCCACAAGTTCACAAATTAATATGCATTTGTTTCAACTTTCACCACTTCTTGCTTCAGAACACATGTATTGTCAGGGTTTCTTGACTGGTCTTTTCATGAGACTTCTTTCCAAACACATTATTTTGAATTTCCATAATCATTTTGAAGCAAAACTCACACACTCTTCATGATAAACCAAAACACAAATATTTCCATTACATATATACCTGGTTGGAATGAATGATTGTATATCAATATACGATTTCCTTTAATTTTTCAGATATTAGATCAATTCATTTTTTAAAGTTGAAAAAAGTTATATTATTTATTCACATTAGGGTCTATTCATGCTTTATCTCTATATTCATAGACACAGGGTACACCTCTTTGTACCCCCGATTCTAATTTTACATCTTCAATATATTGCTCGCAGAAATGGTGGAAGACATACTCATGTCACCTGATGTACATATACATTTAATCAAAGTAATATTCTGGACAAAAAAATGTGAAGGTCACATTTATGATTGTACCAAAGCCTAAATGTAAAGTGTACATGGATTACTAAAAACATCCATGTCCAGGTTGCCTAATGCTGTCAATTGTCAATCCTATTGGTGACTACATATTTGTTTCTTCCTAATTTATATATTCAAACTCAACCCTGTTGAAAATGTCTAATCCTATCACTCACTTTATACTTTGCCTGATTTCATAATGTTTCTATTGATATCTGCTTTTTTACATATTTTCCCAAGTTGATCCTAGTGACTGACACTTCATATGTGCTGACATTTACATTCACTCTATAATCGAAACCCTATTGCTAAAGAACTTTTGGTCCAAATCCTTTAATCACTCTTCTTTCTAAACCTACCGACTATCTTCCTAATCCTAAGGACTATCCCTTTTTGATTGGATGTTCTCTTCTACATTCAATCATCCAATGTAAAAGGTCCTATGCCATTGTATATCGAATTATCTGAGACAACTTTGCAGAGCATAATTCAAAGCTAAGTATCCCATTCAAGGGAAAAACCCTTCTGGGCTTCAAATCATACCTAGATTTCTGTTTTCATACTTATATTTCACCAGATCTTAGAGAAGACGGACCATTTCAGGGGAACATAGTATGGCCCACCTGTCAGAGGACAATCTGGATAGTCACAGACCTAATTGGGGGAAGGAGGTGCCTTTGTGGGAGTGGGTATGGGTTTATTGTTTTGTCTCATGTTCTGAGAATAGATGGGAAAGGCAGTTAGTTTGGTTTGGAGTGGACAGTTTCTAGTAAGTCATTTGACAAGGCAAGTGTTTCTATGTCTGTGTATCCCACTGTGTCCGTTGTTGTAGATATTGGAAAAGAGAATGCATTAATGGATGTGTACTGTCTAGTGTAAATCTTCCCATAATTCAACCTGCCCAATATGTGAATGGAGTGCAGTTTGTCTTTTTGATGTGCAACACCTGCTATCTTTCTAAGTTGCTGTTTTCTTCCTGAATTCTGGCCACTATCCAGAATAGGCTCATGGATTTGTGTCCAAAATATGTACCACCTCCAAACTCTGTGACATGGCCATGTACTGGATAGCTGAAGAGAATGGCGAGCATCTCAGAAAATGCAGATATCAGTGTGACCAGGAAAGTCTCAGTGGAGAAACCCTGCTTTGGGCCTTTTGCTTACTTATTGTTGTTTTGCACTGAATGTCAGGAAGTTCTTTGCCTCAATCCACCACTTTGTGAAGCCTGAAGTAAACAGTTTTCAAATGGAAATGAATGTCATCACCTGTGGCTCTTTGCTTAATTGCTTTGGGAAGGGATGTGTCTGAATTAGTCTCTTGGCCATGTTTGTGTCTATGACTTAGATTCTCAGCACCTGATGGATCTAAAGAATGGTCCCATGTGTGCGTCCAAAGCCATAATGGCAAAAAAAAAAATCATTCATTATGGATGAAGTCTCTTGCCTTCCTCTGTTAATTTCCTGAACTCCATCAAGTGAGAATAGGGATTCTTTGGGTCAAATGAGTTCTTCAATTCCCTGCAGAGGTGCTTGGGTTTTCGCATAACTCCAAATCACATAAAGAATTGATACCTGAAATAAGTAGGCGTCAAATTGGAGAAACACAGAAGTATTAACGGCAGGCTTATTTGATCACTCCTCGTTCACAGAAACGGTGTCCAGGCCACCCTGACTTTAGGCAAATGAGGGGCAAGCGAGCTGATTTTGGACACTGTCTTGGCTTTTCTCATGACTCCAATTCACATAAAGAATCTAGACCCCACAGTCAGAGAGCCTCAAATTGGATAAGCGGAGCAGTATTAAGGGCAGGCCTATTTGATCACTCCTGATTCACAGGAAGGGTGCCCAGGCCACCCTGAAGTTAGGCAAAAGAGGTGCAAGAAGCTTATTTTGGACATTCTCTTGGGCTGCACAACTCATGGAAAACTCCAGGAAGAGGTTATGATTAGTGTCTATATGGAAGAAGAATAGGGCCATGAGGGAGTATTTTGGTTTTAATTGTTTTCATTTGAGTCGCGGTTGGAAGAGTTGTCTGGGTCCACCTGGACTTGAACTCTGGTGTGATTCTCCTTATAGACTGAGTTCTGGAACTCACCTGAGAGAAGTATTGCCATGAATTGTGTTGGGATTTTAGGAGGCCAGGCATGAAGTTGCCATTGGAACCTGAGATCTAGGCACAGGTTGGCTTTCCACAGAAGACTGCGAATCTCAGCCAGGATATTACATGATTTTATTCTGAAAGACTTGGCATGCATTATTGAGATTCAAAACACACATGGACCTCGCTTTATAGACCTCAATTGGCCTCGCTTCATGTGACTTTTTGGCCACTCTTTGGGTAGCCTTGCCTGTGAGAGTGCTCCAGAGCTTTCCCTGAAATTAGCTTCCTAACCCTTTAATGGTTCCTGAATGAATTGCAAACCACAGTGCCTCCAACTTCATCCGTGAAAAATTGCTAGATAATTACCATGAAATTTTTAAAATTCCCATGACCAGATGTCACTGGAGGACCTTTGATGTCCTGTTGATGATCATGAATATACCAGACAGGGCCTTGATTGACTGGGTTTCAGGAAAATGGTGTAGAACAGAGATGCTGGTAAGTAGAAGCCTAGTGAGTAGTGGGCCTAGAGAAGTGTTACGCAAGTGAGTGATAAAACATCTGTGGTGGGGCCATGTGCATCTTCCACTGGCTTCCAAATGCCTTGAGACTGACATGGTGCAGCCATCAGACCCATATACGTAAAGGCATATTTTTATATGGAGAGGTTTTAGGGCAATGTTCAGAATCATGTTGCTATTGTCAAGGGGGCAAGCTACGTGGGATAGAACCCTGGTTGGTGCATTCTCCTGGAGACCCTGCACACCACAGCTGACAGAACTCCCTTCAGCACTGTTTCCCATTTGAACTCGTTGTATTTAATGAAGCAAATTCCAAACTCCCAGTGCAGCAGCAAGAAACACCACGATAATTGGAGGATGACCAAGTTGTTTCACAGTCCACACGGGGAGACACTTAGCCCTCAGTGGCCACAGTTTACCTACAAAGAGAGAATTCAGCACTGCTGCCTCATTTTTATTGAAAAATAAATAACCATGTCCTCCAGGTCACATAGATGCAGATCGAGCTTTGATTGTCTCACTACAAATAAAGGTAAAGCTCCTGAAAACAACATATATTTTAAGTGCCCAACCTTAAAGGCAGATTCTCAAAAAGTCTTTAGGCCAGCAGAGCTCCATATTTGTGGAGTGTTTACCCTGTCCCTTACTTTTGGAAACTCCTCTACCGCCTCCAAAGATGTGAAATCTGGAGCATTTTCCATTCCTGATAGGTATTCACAGATTTTCTAACTCTTCTCTTCTAATTGTGTCTTACTTGGGGCGAAGGTAATGTCAAGGCATTGTTCTGGAGGAGAGTGGGAAGAATTTTCTGTAGCATATATTTGCATAAACATTGGATTCAGTTTTCTATTTTCCATTCAAAATACTGAATCCCTGACTCTAACCCATACCCGACCAGACTCTGACTACTAATTCTAATATGATGGAGAAAAATAACCCAAACAGAATCGAAATACAAGCAGTTCAGAGTAGGCCTGGTGTATTGTTGTACTTTTCTTTTGCATGATACAGAGTTGGAGTTATGAATCTAGTCAATTTATTGTTGAAATAGTTGTCCATGTATTTTTAAGGTTAACAAATATGTGAATTCCTGTCTCCCTTTCTCTGTATTCTTATATGCACATATAGATTCCTCCCTGGTACCACACGTACATTCTTGTGAGGTGGCTGACTTGGCAGATACAAATTGTTAGAAGAGATCACTCCTACTAAACTTGTTGGAATTGGATATTCAACCTATGGTTGAGCTTGCTAGTTGAACAGCATTATACATAAATCCATGTTCAGTAAAATTAATATTTTTAGATCTGTGGATGATATATATTTTATAATGAATTTTGATTGACATATATTTTGCTACTTTTTTGTCTGTGTGTGTGTTTTGTATATATATATATATATATATATATATATATATATATATATATATATACACTCTCCAGATTTTTCAAAATATGAAATATATGTGTCTTATATACACTCCCTAAATTTATTCATGTTTATTATGTGGATTTATAATCAACTATTCACAAGATTATTCTGAGAAATATTCATCCACCTGAAATTTGCCTAATGCTCTCAAATGTCAATCCTAATTGTGACTACATATTTGTTTCTTCCTAAGATTATATATTTAAACTCAACCCTGTTCAAAATATCTAATCCTATCACTCACTTTATACTTTGCCTGATTTTGTAATGTCTCTATTGATATCTGCTTTCCTACATATTTTCCCCAGTTCATCATTGTGACTGACTCTTCACCTGTGCTGACATTTACATTCACTCTCTAATCGAAACCCTATTGCTAAAGAAATTTTTTCCAATTCCTATACTCACCCTTCTTCATAAAAATACTGACTATCTTCCTAATGCTACAGACTATCGTTTTTGACTGAATGTTCTCTTCTACATTCAATCATCCAAGTAAATTTGGGGCGAGCTTCAGAGGAGGAGACCACCAACAGATTATCTCTTGCAACATCAAAGGGTTTTTTGGGTGTCCAGCATGCTGGGGCTCAGAGATCACTTGAATAGAGCAGATAGCCCTGAGAATAGCTTAAATAGAGCTTATATACTTTCCCTGGAGAGGGCAGGGAGGGAATTTTATTGATGGGTCAGGGTGAGAGGGTGGTTTGCATTCACCTGGGTGAGGGAGTACATTCTGCAGTTGGGCAGTTGGGGACAGAACATTCTGGGAACAAGATTTGCAAGCATTTCTCAAGATTTCAATAGTGTTTTGTTAAGCATACAGAAAAACAAGAAGTGACAAGTACCTATTTTATTAAACTTTAATTCCCCACTTCTTCTTCTGGCTACTTTTAATCATAAAAATGATCATTGGAGGGTGTCACATTCTATGTCTGCTAGTGGGGTATTACCATAAGTTTAACTCGTCCAATTTGAGCCTGGAGAAAAGAAATTACACGGTTGAGCAAACAGGATTTTATAGTTAGCAATAATATGAGGATTATTATTGGACCGGCCAGGGTTGATAAAACGTAGTTAACCAGGAGGAGTGTGTGAACCAAGACTCAAGCCACCCTTTTTGGGCCTCTCTCTCTTGTTGATGCTCTTCAAGGTGTCTTTTAAATTTACTCATAGATTTTATTACAACTCCAGTATGGTCAGCAAAAAACAACATTCTTCCCTCAATGCAGCACAAAGGCCCCCTTCTCTAATGAAGAGGAGGTCCAACCCTCAACTGTTCTTTAAAACAACTTCAGAGAGAGAGGTTAAAGATTCATGCAAAGCTCTGATGGAGGTTTCTAATATCTTAGTTTTGCTCTATTGCTTCTTCTAATTGGGTCATTTGTTGTGTCCCATGGACAATGGCAGTGGTTCCTGTGCCCAGCCGTGCAGCAACTCCTATTCCTAATAGGATGGCTAAAGTGAGGGATACAAGTTCCCAGTGGAACCGGTTGTATGCCCCCCCTATTTGATCTTCAAACGAACCTGCGTCATGATAGAGCTTTCTGGGAAACATCTGCAACATTTCAAAATAATCACATCTGTTGACCATTTCATGAAAACATAAACAATGTTTAAGTATATAGAATTATGCTGTTGTAGGGACAGACAAGGCAAGGCACCTAAGATAGCACTGAAGACAGGGAAACAGTCCTATATTGTTGCAACTGGATTCAGAGGGCATTGCTTCTGTTGTAATCAATTAGTCCCCTGAAACTCAAGTTTAGGTAGTTTCAGAATTGTGTACCCAACATATAAGGGATGGGGCTCAGAAGTTTACAGTCTGCAGAAGTTCAAAAAAGCAGTATATGTTTCTGATTTTTCCTCTGTTCTGGGCAAATTAAATTTTCAAGGACACCTGGGAGGAGGAGAGCTTTTTATTCCCTTTCTTATTTTCCCCCTGCCAGCTGTTACAACGGAGCCCAGTTGGTAATTTCTTTATCTTAGAAATGTGGCCATTTCTGTGAAGCCCCAGCTGAAGGCCAGAGGACTTGTTCACATATTTTGTGAAAAACTAGTTAGGGGTTGTCTAGCTTAGAAGTACTGAGTTTTTTAGCCAGTGGCCAAGTATAACAGGGCAATACAAAAAGAGAAAGTTTATCTACATTGAACTCTTTATAGAAACTCTATGCTGAAAGTTCTAAAGTCAGCCATGGTGAAGACTTCTGGAGAAGGACATTTAAGACTTTTCTGTGGGCCTGGTACAGAGGGGGAATACGGGGAAGGTGGGGCTGAGAGAAGCTCCGAGGATCTGAGAATGAGGAAAAAGAGAGATGTAAAAGAATAATTGGAAAGGTGTTTGGGAATTTCCTAGCAAAAAACTTGAGCACTAGAACAGGTAGAGAAGAGCAGAAAACGGGAGTGAGTATCCCAAAATCCTGTGAGGGACTTTAAATTTTAGTAACCTGTTTTCAGTGATGACAAAGCAACTTTAATGGCCATTTATATTACATCTTGGATAAGGGTCTGAGAGCTCTCCTCAGCTCGTTTGAGCTTTGGGTTAGCTGGAAAGAGGACCTGGTGGGACCCGGTGTGGGCACTGACAGGAAGAGAGAGGAGTGAGTGGGTGGAGGGGTACCTCAGTACCTGCTACCTCACAAGCGGGCAATTGTCTGAGAACTGGTGGAGGTTTGGGATTCTGATCTAGTAATTGGAGGGGAGAAATCACGTTGCTGAGGTGGGAGTGACAGCAGAGAGTCTGGAGCAGAAGGCTGAGGATAAAAATCTATTGGAGAAGCATAGTTCAGGATGTGAGTGAAGGAGGGAAAGGGCTTCCACATAGGGGAATCTCCTTTCACCCTTTTGAGCACTTGCAGAAGTTAAAAAGGTCACGCAAAATTTGAGGATCTAGAGACCCCTCTGGGGGCCATCCTTTTTCTGTTGTCTACTTGGTAATATGGCCAATGCTGTGTACTGAATTTGATGAAGTATTGGGGTTCCATCAGGCAGCCTCTGTATGCTCACATCTCCATGACATACAGAAGAAGTCGGTTTTTCCCCCACACAGCCGTTACTGTTTGTGGCTTTGATAGTTTCCCGGGCAAACAAGTAATCTAGGCTAGCCAACCTGCATCTGGCTCGCATGTCCCTACATCCATAATGTTTGTTTCCATTATCTATGGTACACAAGGGATTTAATGGTATTTTAGTGGGATTTTCTTCATCAGGGATATCCCAATAGAAAAAACCTATGGCCAGCTGACAAATGTCTGGGTGGAGAGATGGCCACCAGGTCCCTAAGGGGGATGTATGTGAGATCGATTATACACTTTTCCAGTAGGATTTGTGATCAGCCATCGCTGCTTAAAAGGCTGATGAGGGTTAGGACTACTTGTGGCCAAGGGGAGAGTATATAACCTTATCCACATGGCGAATACACAATTTGAAACTGTTACCAGTCTTTTCCAGTTTCCAGAAAGATTCTGGACAAGGAGCAGGCTTGAGATGAGAGGCATGGATCCAAGAAGTGATTCTGTATACCTTTACCACTGTAGGTGTTATAAGTAGCACCTGGTATGGTCCTTTCCAGCTGGGTTCCAGGGATGACACCTGATGTCATCTTACATACATGAAGTCTCTTATTTGATATGGATGTGGAATCCCCTGGTACACAGTTTGTTACGCAGTGGGCAGCTATTTTCACAGGTATCACTGAGTTCTTTCAAGAGCTTTAAGTCTGTCAAGCAAGAGGGTGTGGAAAGGATCCTTAGGTCTTACAGTTGGGCTTAGGACCCTTACTGGACGAGGGCCACCATAGAGAATTTCTCAGGGGGTAAGGTTACTCAAAGAAACAGAAGGATTTTTTCTTGCATGAAACATTGCATAAGTCAGGAGCACAGTCCAATCTTTTATGCTGGTCTCTAAGCTTAATTTCGTTAAGGTCTCTTCAATGGTTCTATTCATTCTTTCTACTTGTCCTGAACTCTGGGGTCTATAAGCACAATATAACTTCCAATTAATCCCCAGGTTCCTGGCTAACCCCTGACTTACCTGGGCCATGAACATCGGTCCATTATCAGATCCTATTACCAGCTTAGCTTCCTCCAATGGTAGAGAGGCTTAGTCAGCAGCAGGGGAATCACTTAGAGTGTGTTGTGTGTTAGGGGACGAGGGCAGGGGATAAGGAGAGGAGGAAGAGTCCAGTAGAGTCAAATCTTGTGACTCAGGGAAAACAGAGGGTGGAGGAGGAGGAAGAGGTGAGGGTTTGAGAGATCATGTGGGAAGGAGTATGAGCAGAGGCATGGGCAAGGAAAGGCTTCACCCATGGAGGAGGAGATTTGCAGAGGTCCTGAAAAGTTAAGATATATGGCTGTTGATCAGGATGGCTATGTGGCCCTGGCTGAAAGACAATATCTCTGACTTTATAAATTAGTGGGAAGTAGAAAGATCTTTCTTGGGGCCATACGACTCCAAAGATGGGCCATTCTGAGGCACAGAGAGTCTGCCAGGTCCAACGTTTTACTAAAAAAAGAAAGATTCTGAGCCCTTAAGCGGACTTTGGTTCAGTGATCAAGGGTCAGGGACAGAGGCATTGAAGTGCTCTGTCCCATAATGAAAGGTACACAAACAGTAAAAGCAAAGACACATGACACAGATAAGACAAGACCATAAAGACAGGCAATGGACATCCAACACTGAGACCAGGAATGCGTAGCCGGCAAAACCCGATAGGATGGCAATACCGAATCTAAAAGAAAATATCACTGAGTCGATGAAGCAATTGTTCCTTGATTCTCCGAGTCCTCTTTGGGGTCCCCCAGGGAGGTGCCCTATGTCTCTGTGACACGTCTCTCAGCCACCGTCGGAGAGACCCCAGGCTCTTCATCGCCAGCAATTTTGCCAAGCCCTAACATGACACCTGAAACCAGAAAGAGGCGCCTTACTTGCTCCGAGAGGAGCCCGTTGGGCTCTCTCATCCGCCACTGCCGGAACTCGGTGGAACCTCAATATGTAAAGGTCAGGTGAGTGTTGGAGGAAGAGACTACCAAGAGACTGTCTCATGCAACAGCAAAGGGTTATTTTGGGTCCAGCTTGCTGGGGCTCACAGCTATCTTAAATAGATCAGAGAGCTCTGAGAACAGCTTATGCAGAGCTTACATACATTCCTTGGAGATGGAAGGGAGGGAAGTTTACTGATGTGTAAGGGTGAGTGGGCGGTTCGTGTGACACCGAGTGAGGCAGTACATTCTGCAGTTTGGCAGTTGGGAACAGTACATTCTAGAACAAGATTAGCAAACATTTCTCAAGATTTCAACAGTGTTTTTTTAAGCATACAGAAAAACAGGAAATAGCAAGTACCTATTTTATTAACCTTTCACTACCGACTATCCTTTTTTGACTGGATGTTCCTTCTACATTAATTCATGCAAAGTACAAGGTCCTATGCCACTGTATATCGATTTATCTGAGACATCTCTGCAGAACGTAATTCAATGCTGCGTATCCCAATCAAGGGCCCAATGCCCTTCTGGCCTTCAAATCATACTTAGATTTCTTTTTTCATACATATATTACACCTATATATTCTTATACACATAGCAGGTTCCCAATACCATTATTCATCCAGCACAATGATTTCTAACCCAAATCAAACATGTTTTTAACCATAATCATACACTATTCCCTCAATCTAACTTTATAGAACAGCAGGGAAAGAGTTGATTTTACAATACAGAAATGTAGGGAAACTTCCACCTGCTGATAACCTCAAAGGCCCATGCAGAAATGATCCCTGGAGAAGATGTAGGCAGCTATGAAGGACCTGAGAGACCAAAAGTCATCTTCCATGGCAAACAACCCAGTCAGGATAAAAGGTTGTGTCTGAATCAGATTCTCTTCTTAATGTAGAGAACATGGACCAAAACAGGCCTGTGTGGAGATCTATTCCTGGGTGCCTATGGTTGATATACCATTCTAACTTGTGAAAGTGTCACAGGAAGTAGGGGCAGCCTCAATCTCATGGGACCCTTGGAAGTAACAGTTAAGACAAAGTGGTTGCCAAGACAGGGACCTCATTCAGTTCAGGAAGGAAGTGACCTCACCTCACTTCCATGGTGATGGAACTCTCTGAACTTTGGATCCAGGAAGCCAGGCACCCATAGCCAGTCCAAGTCCCAGTCCCTATGGTCTCACTTGTTTGGATTTACTAAATGCAGTCAGTCTTTCTTGGTACCTTCAGACGTGAGAAAGCCAAATGCCAGGAAAGCTCGGAAGCGGGGCTTTTCTTGAGAAAGTCGTTAGTGGCTCACCGTTGGCTCCTGAGAAGTTCACAGAGTTTGCCAAGGAGACCAGATCTGAGACAGGACAGGCCATTTCGGGGGAACGTATTATGGCCTACAAGTCAGAGGACACTCCGGATAGTCAAAGACCTACTTAGGGGAAGGAGGTGCCTTTGTGGGTGTGGTTGTGGGTTTGTGGTTTTGTCTCATTTTCTGAAAATAGGTAGTACAGTCGGTTTGTTTCATTTGAAGTGGACTGTTTCTAGTAAGTCTTTTCACAGGGCTAGTGTTTCTATGTCTGTGTATTCCACTGTTTCCGTGGTTGTAGACATTAGAAAAGAGAATTCATCAATGGATGTGTCGTGTCTAGTAGAAAGCTTCTCAGCATTCATATTGCCCCGTTTATGAATGGACTGTAGCTTGCCTTATCGATGAGCAACACCTGCTACCTTCCTAAGTTTCTATTTTCGTCCTGAATTCCGGCCAATTTCAAGAATAGGCCCATGGTTTTGTGTCCAAGATATGTACCACCTCCAAGCTCTGTGACATAGCCATGTACTGGATAGCTGTAGGTGATGGCGAGCATCTCAGAAAACTCAGATATCAGTGTGACGAGGACAGTCTCAGAGGAGAAACCCTGCTTTGGGCCTTTTGCTTACCTATTGTTCTGTTGCCCTGAATGTCAGGAAGTTCTTTGCATCTGGCCACCCCTTTTTGAAGCCTGAAGAAAACAGTTTTCAAATGGAAATGATTGGGCATACCTGTGGCTCTTTTCTTAAGTGCTTTGAAAAGGGATGTGACTGAATCAGCCCCCTGGCCCTGTGTGTGGCTGAGGCTTAGATTCTCAGCACCTGTGGATCTAAAGAAAGTTCCCATGTTTGCATCCAAAGGAAAAATGGCAGAAAGAGCAGCCATTGGGATGAAGTCTCTCGACTTCCTCTGTAAGGTTCCTGAACTCCATCAAGTGAAAATAGGGATCCTTTGGGTCAAATGAGTTCTTCAAAACCTGCAGAGGCTAGCCCATAGGTGCTTGGTTATTTCATGACTAAAATTCACATAAAGAATCTAAACCAAACAGTCAGTAGGCCTCAAATTGGAGAATTGGAGCGGTATTAATGGCAGGCCTATTTGATCACTCCTGGTTCACAGGATGGGTGTCCAGGCCACCTTTACTATAGGCAAATGAGGGTCAAAG